>NW_008360304.1:2954901-2962565 GCF_000622305.1 Nannospalax galili | reverse complement strand
CATGCATCTCTAATCTGTATGCATCTGATTATTACTAGTCATAATCGGTTGCACTTGATCCTTGGTGCCTGTGTATGTCTATAAAGTCACCGAGTAGATTTCAATGGTAATGTTTATCACCTCTACTAATTAGCATGATGCAAATTTCCATGCTTCCTCCTCAAATATAATACATTTAAAAAAATTGTTGATTTGTGTGTGCGTGTGTGTGTGTATCACACAGAACATCCCAAACCATCTTATTCAACTATACACCCACTTCCCAGATGGCACCATCCCATAGCCTCCCTGCCCCCACTAGAGCCCTTAGACTCTGATGCTACTGTCTGCTGTGTTGTTGGCACCCCCAGCCATTCCCCACTGCTTGCCCTTCTGGTGAATCTAGTCAGCCTATCTAGAGGACTTTGTTTTAGGAAGGTCAGCTGTTCCTCATCTAGCCGCAATCAGTTGTCAATATTCCTTTAGATAAGAGTGGGGTCTGGTGTTCAATTTCCCAGTTCTATGCTGGGTTACTATCTGGGAATCCCTTTGGCCACCCTGGCCAACAACTCAAAAGAAGATATCTCCTATCTGGCATTGTTGCTTGTTACGTAGCCTTTGGCTATGCATATGGACTCTTAAGAAATTATATTGGCCCCTTTAATCTTTGGTTATACTTTCCTTTTGGGTGTTTAAGGCCATACAGTTGTCCCAGATAAATCAATTTATTTTTACTCTTTGCTCATAGTTCCCTGGAACTAGTCAACCTAAGAGGGCAAGGAGCAAAAACTGTCCTTTATGTCAGGATGGGCATTTTTCACCCTTCACCCTATCCAGGGGTCCAGATAGCAAAGGGCAGTGTATTTGAGTACACTGGTTTGTGTCTCATATAACCTTATGATGAGAGTGGCACCTTCAGAGTTCCAGACTTACTCAGGGAGCATAACAGATCTTGTCCCGAAGTGATCTTCATCAGTTCTTTACCTAGAAGTGTGTGTGCTCATCATATCAGGAAGTAGACTCTCAGTCCCCTTGACTATGGCTATGCCAATAGAGTGCAGCAGAAATCACATTCTGGGACTACCACGACTAGGTCAAAACGAGCTCTGAGGTTTCTGCCAAGGTGCCTTGGAACTAGCTCTGAAGATGCTCTTTCTTGGCATTTAACTACCCTTCTGTGAGAAGACTAAGCTATCTGGAGAAGTGATGTGAAGATGCTTTGATTGACAGCTCTAGCTTAGTTCCTAGCTAACATGAGTATCATCTGCCAGTCATGTGAGTGAGCCTTCCTAGGAAGACAGCAGTGTCTTCAAATGACACCAGTCCAAGTCTCCATCCATTCAGCTGCGAGCCCATGATAATCCCTAAAAGAAACCTTCCCAGCACAGTGCTGTCAGAATTGTGTAGAGCAACATATTTTTGATTTAGGCCATTAAGTCTTGGATGTTTTGTCCACAGCAACAGGTCTTCTATTAGACGTTTCATCTTCGGTGGTATGGTGGTTTGAATGATAATGTCCCCCACAGGCTCCAAGTACTTGGACATTTTGTCCCCAGTTGGTGGCACTGTTTTAGGAGGTGTGTCCTTGCTGGAGGAAGCATGCCATTGGGGGTAGGCTTAGAGTGTTCTTAAGCCATGCCAGATTTCTAGTTTCACTCTGCTTCCTGTGCTTGCTTGAAGATGTGATCCCTCAGCTTTCTGTCCTGGCCACCTCTTCGGCCATGCCTCCCCACCATGATGGACTCTAACTCTCTGGAACTGGAAGCTAAATAAACTCTTCCTTCTATAAGTTGCTTTGGTCAGTGTTTTTATCACAGTAAAAGAAAAGTAACTAATACAGGTAGTATGTAGGCTGTATCCCAGGTTCCCCACCTCAAAAAGTCATCAAAATAGCTGTTGAGTTCACTAGGGTTTAGAAAATGCTCAGTGAAAGTGGTTGTTTGCCTTATCCTTCTTCAGAGGGTCGACACATTTACTTATTTTTTGAAATCTCTCGGAGTTTTCCCCCTTTATTCTCTACTTTGCAGTCCACTATACTTAAAAATTAAGATTATATAATTTATTTTATTTCTAAATTTCTATTTTTGGCAGTACTGGGATTTGAACCAAGGCCCTCACTCATGCTACCCAAGCACGCTACCACTTAGCTATATCCCTAGGTCAAGATTATACAGTTTTTTTGTCAGAAATATCTTCCATAATGTCAGAAATTAGTCTTTTAGCCTCGTTGAAGGAGAAGAACTGAAGTTTTTATTAGATGAATTCTAGGGAAGATGTTGGAGGTTTGAGAGAAAGGGGCTGAAATAAATGGTCCTTTAGGGTAAGATATCTACTAAAGTTATTAACTCCACAGACAGCATGATAGGGGTTCTGAAGACAGTTCAGTCCCAGGAGACATGGGGGTATCTCCCCATTACAGGCTTCCTGACAGAGAGTAAGGTCCCATGACACATGGTTAATAAGTAGCCCATAATACTCAGTTGTCCTTCGTTGTGTTAACTCTAATCTAGCTTGTCTTTCTAATGCCATGCTCACACAAGTGGTCTTGTGCTTGGCCTAAATGTGCATAATATCTACTACATTAGACAAAAATGACCTCTCCTCTCTCCTTTCTTCCCTTCCCCTCCCTTCCCCTCCTTCCCCCTTCCTTCTCTCCCTTCTCCTCCTCTTTTGGTAGCCCAGGCTGGCCTTGAACTTATTTATATAGTTGAGGGTAATCTTGAGTCTTTGAATTTCTGATTTTCATTCCTCCGTTTCTTGAATGCTGGAATCATAGGCATGCACCACTATGCTTGGTTTATGTAGTGCTGCAAATTGAACTCAGAGCTTTGTGCATGCTACGAAAGCACTCTACCAACTGACCTACATCACCAGCCCCACACTTAATTTTCTTTGGCTTTATGATGCACCATTCTTGGGTTTTCCTTACATATCTCTGTGTTTTCTTTCAAGTAGACTCTGCTATAGACACTTCAGTGAGGACCATAGGCTGACTCAGCATCCATTTCTTTGAGACCCCATGTCCTGCTCCAACTGTAGAGCTCAATTCTGCCTAGTTTCACCCATTCAGTAGACAGATATCCTGGTGATAGGAATATTCTATCTCCACTTCTGCCTAATCAGTCATAGCCTTCTGCTGCTTACAAGGTAGAAACATTGAAAATAAGTTCTTCTTCTAAGTCACACTGGAGTGAAGGCTTTATAGCTTTAATTGAAATGAATCTGAAAGCATAAGAACTACCCTTCAGGGGGCTGGAGAGATGGCTCAGTGGTTAAGAACACTGACTGTTCTTGCAGAAGACCCTGGTTCAAAACCCAGTACCCACATGGAAGCTAACAACTGTCCGTAACTCCAGTTCCACGGGCATCGCGTGACACGGGTGCACCTACCTAAATGCAGGCAATACACGCATACACATAAAATAAAAATAATAAATAAAATAGTTTTTAAAAGTACCCTTCAATTCAGTGCCACAAATTATTTTACTGGGTAGCCTTCTGTGTCAGCCACCATCCTCACCACCATAAGGGCATAAAAATGAGTAAGACATGGGCTTGTGAAGGAGTGGAAAGAGACACATGCACCAAGACAGAGCTCAGGAAGTGACAAGTGTTAGGGTTTGGACCTATAGCAACTCCCTCCCCAAAGCAGCAGGGCCTCACAGTTTTGCAAGCCCCCTGAGAATGCAGGAACTGAGTTAATGAGCACCTTGATCTTGGAAGACAAGATAAACAAACTCTCTACACCTTTTGGTGGGAGACCTGATTACTGCAAAGAGCCTTTCAGCACAGCCAGTTTCCCCTTCTTGGAAGGCAAACAAGCCCCTGCACTTCGGATCCATTAATGTGGGAACTGTCTTGATACAAGCTATTTCCCTCTGATAAATTTCGCAATGTATAGACAGACACCTTACCCTCTAACCCAGATCCTGGCTGATGGAAGGGGATGGAAGAGGGCAGTTTGACAAAGGCTACTCTTTCCTGATAAACCCTAGGCTTACTCCCCCCCTAAGTTTTTTAAAAAACATCTCCCCACCTTCCGCATCCCCCAAAACCCCCCAGCCAGCAGCAGCCTGAAGGACAGACAGCTTCTCTAACTCAAAGGAGATTGTCCTGTGCACTTTCCTCTGCTAATAAACTCAATCCAGCCCGAGTGCTTGTCTGTGACTCAATTTACCTATCATGGTTTTACCTGTCAAGAAGTGTTACAAGTAAGAGACATACAAAATAGCTCAGAGAAGGAGGAGTTCAGTTCAAGTGAAGGCTTCATGGAAAATGGTTGTAGCCATGCACCACATAACAAAGTTCCTTCCTGTCAGTGACAGGCTGCACATACAGTGTCGTGGGCCTCTAAGATGATTTCACTTAGTGATAGTAGAGCCATCTTAGTTCTCAGTTGTGACAATTACACAGATGAGAAATTGCCTAATGGCTCACTTTTTGAAACATATCCCCATCCACATTATCACATAACTGCATTTAGCTTAACCTTAAAGAAACGGTGAGATTTAGCAGGAAAAGGTGGAGGAAGGCAAGAAAAAAGGGCAGGCTGGAATCAGGGGCAGAGGGGATCATAGAAGACTTGAAGGGAGCAGTCTAACGGCCAGAGCTCTGCATGAAGAGCATTGCTCTGCAATGAACATATACTGGCATTTTAATATTAATTTAGCAGCACATCCTGAAGTGAAACAATTTATTCTTGATTATCTTCAGTTGCGTATAGCTCATTCTCTCTGTAGGAGAGAATAAACAGAAGTTAATTATACTAGATTTGCTTATGAAGTACAGGACCTTTCAGTTTCAAATGCTGTGACTCATCTTTACCAGTCCTCAGAGTGTATCATTTTGGTCCTGTCTACCCCTTCCGCTTTGGGCTGAAAACAAAACCTGCACCTGGAAATTCTCATTGACTATGCCTGGCTGATCTTTTTTTTTTTTTTTTTAAATGTGATAATTTTATCTGGTTAAATATTATTTCTGGGTGGGTCTGTAAGGATGTTTCTGGAGGAGATTAATTAGCATTGGAATCAGTGCTCTGAATTCAGCATAAGGCTCTCCCCAAAGAGAACCTGCATCGTGCAATTTACTACAAACTTGAAAAGAACAAAAGCTGAGGATGAGAGAGTTCTCTCTGTGGCTACTTGAGCTGCGACAAAGGTCTTCTGTCTCCAGACTGGGACTTCCAACTGACCCTGGCTCTCAAGCATTCAGACTTGCATTAAGACTGTACTGTTATAGTTGTGGACCTGACTCCAATGGGCACCCACTGAGATTTCCATGCTCTTGTATCTCAGAACAAAGTATTGGACCATGGATAACACAATAGCAATCAAAAGAGAGATAGCTCATTAAGAAAGAGAATAGATGTTAGAATAATGTAGAAATCTCTCATTTAACAGGAGAAATGAAGAAAGGTAGTAAGCAGAGAAATTTAGAGGTTACAATAACATCATTTAATGATTTAGAAATGTCTCAAAGATTAAGAGATTTGCATCTTGGCAGTAACTGATACTAGGGATATTCAATAAGAATGCAAATCCAGGACTTAAGAGGACCTTCAATCTACCTAGGCATTAGGGGAACAATAAATGAAGGGGAATAGAAATACAGAATGTGATCAAGTCTGGGTAAGTAGAATCTAGGATGTTTATAAGATATTCCAATGGAGATTCAATGGGTATCAGAATATACGCTTTTAAATCTAGGATTTACATTTAGAACAAGATAATAAACAGCTTACAGTTTTGATTTAAAAAAAATACACGTCTATTTGGTCAGGCAAGAAAAAATAGCTTCTTTCCTACCTCCAAAATGAGAATAATTAATTAGGATGGCAAAGGAGCCATAAGAATAAATGTTTTCCCAGAAAACAATAGTGAGAAGAGAAGGGACATTAAGGGCTTAAACCAGAAATATGAACAAATATCTAATAATTAGAATAATTAAGAAAAGGTCTGAAAAATCATTTAGTTTCGCTCTTTTATTCATTTCTCATTATTTATTGTAAGGAAGGGAAAGGGATTTGACCTCTTTCAAACCTGATGTAAGCATCAGCACTGGGCAATAGCCCTTATATCTCCTATTGTTGAAGCTAAGCAGGGCAAGAGGGGTGAGTAAGACCCTCATTCACCTGTTTAATTTTATCAAAACAGCTAATGAAGTTGTTTCTTAAAAAAAAAATTCAAGTAAAAAAGTAATGGGTTTGTTGAGACAAGGTCTCACTATGTAGTCTCAGCCAAGGACTAGAGGCTCCTCCTACCTCAGCCCCTTGAGCGCTGATTAAAGGCCTGCACCACTATATACTTTCCTTGAACTCTACACTTGACTCCTAGAAGACAAAGTCTATTTGTAACCTAGGTTTCATGTTGCAGATTTCATACAACTGCCATAGAGTAATTCTGGAAGCAAGTATCTGATGATTCAGTGTATCAAACGTTATCTCTATCTTATCTTGAAAAATAAAAACCTTAACTCTTTCAAAAGTTGTGGTGTAAATAAAAATTACGCAATTCTTGAATAAAAATACATAGTAAAGTTTAAGAATCAATCCTGGCTCTGCTTCCCTGGGCCTGCAGGACCTGCAGGCCTCTCTCTGACCCACAGGTTTCTCTCTCTGGGGTAAGTCAATTGGGCCCTCCGAGCCTTGACTCCTCCAGCCTCACTCACTCTTCCATCTCCTCTGCCAGTCTCTCCTCCTAGCCTGGGTCCTGTCCTATTCCTTGTCTTGGTGCACCAGACACCTGGGAAACCACCACTGCTTCTTCCTGATCCTATGCATCCAGAGAAACTCAGTTTCTTCTCTGGTCCCCAGGAACACTGCTTCTGGACCTGGCCTCGCCCTCACCTTCCTCTGCTTCCCTTGGCCTGCAGGACCCTCAGGCCTCTCTCCAACCTGCAGGCTTCTCTCTCCAGGGTAAGTCAATTGGGCCCTCCCCACCTTGACTCCCCAAGCCTCACTCACCCTCTCATCTCCCCTGCTGGCCTCTCCTCCTAGCCTGGGTCCAGTAACATTGCTTGTCTGGGCTCCCCAGAAACCTACGAAACCACCACTGCTTCTTCCTGATCCTGTGCATCCAGACCAACTCGGTTCCTTCTCAGGTCCCCAGGGGTGCTCTAGGCCTGGCCCTGTCCTCACCTCACTCTGCCTTCCTGGGTCTCCACAACCTGCCAGCCTCTTTCCTGAATGCCAGGGCTGACCTTTCCTCTTCCTGGTCCTTTGCATCCAGACCAACCCAGCTCCTCAGTGCAGTTCCCAGGGACCCTTGGGGTTGCCTCCCATCCCATCTTCCCTTGCATCTCTGGGTGGCACGGCCACCAGCTGCCCTAGACCAGCATCTTTCCAGGACCCTGCTCCCAGGTCAGTCCAATCCCCAAATTTGAGGCCAAAATCTATCCTGGAGGGATACAGACCTTAGGAAAAAGCCTGAGAGCACCTGATCCTCATCTGACTTGGGCCTCTCTGGGAACTCCTGAAGACAAAAGTAATCTGGCCACTCCAATATAAAATCAAAAGAGAGAACCAGAAGCTTAGACAAACCAGGTTTTCATGCCCCAAAAGTAAACCACAAAGGCACATAAAGTTTACAAAAAGAAACAGACCTAAACTTGAAGACTTGATTCTCATACAAGAATCAGAAACTACAAAAGAAATTTGCATGTCAAAATCACAGGGAAAAAATAATACG
>NW_008360304.1:2952749-2954158 GCF_000622305.1 Nannospalax galili | reverse complement strand
CTGGTCTATATAGTGAGTTCCAGGACAGCTGGGGCTATAGGGAGACCCTGCTTCAAAAAGACAAAAAACAAAAGCAAACAAAAAAAAGACAGGATTCAATATTCATCTTTCATTAGTAACTTTAAATATTAATGGACTAAACTCCCCATTCAAAAAGCACAGACTATGTGAATGAAAAGAAACAAAATCTGACTTTCTGCTGTCTGCAAGAAACACATCTCACCTTCAAGGACAGGCACTACCTTAAGGTGAAAGGATGGAAAGGAATATTCCAAGCAAATGACACTAAGAAACAAGCAGGGGTTGCAATTCTAATATCTGACAAAATAGACTTTAAACTAAAACTAATCAGAAGAGATAGAGAGGGCCACTTCATTCTGATCAAAGGAACAATAAATCAAGAAGATATTACAATCCTTAACGTATATGCACCAAATTCTGGTGCACCCAAATTCATAAAAACAACGTTACAGGACTTTAAGACACAAATTACCTCGAACTCAGTAATAGTAGGGGACATAAGATTTTTTTCCCAGCAACCACATGGCAGGTAACAACTGTCCATAACTGCAGTCCTGGGGGTTCTGACAGCCTCTTCTGACCTCCACAGGCATTGCACAACAAGGGTGCACTTACCTACATGTAGGAATACACACATACACATAAAATAAAAATAAAAAAAATTTTAAGTATTTTATTTTCCACCAAAGTACCAAAGGACATACTTTCTACTCAGCACCCCATGGAACCTTTTCCAAAATCAACCATATACTGGGGCACAAAACAAACCTCAATGAATACAAAAAGATTGCAATAATTCTATGCATTCAGTCAGGCCACAATGCAGTAAAGCTTATAGTCAACACCAGAAGAAGCATTAATCACCAAACGAACAAATGGAGATTAAACAACACACTCCTGAATGATGAATGGGTCAAAAGAGAAGTTAAGAAAGAAATAAAGGTATTCTGGGAACTAAATGAAAAGGAAAATACAACACAACAAAACCTCTGGGACATGCTGAAAGCAGTCCTTAGGGGAAAGTTTATAGCTCTAAGTGCCTACATCAAAAAATTGGAAAGAACACAAATAAATGACTTAATGTTGCAACTAAACACATGTGAAAAGCAACAGCAAATGAAACCCAAAGCCAGAACACAAGAAGAAATAACAAAAACAAGGGCAGAAATTAATGAAATTGAAACAAAATAATACAAAGAATTAACAATTCCAAGAGCTGGTTCTTTGAAAGATAAACAAGTGACAGACCACAAGCCCAGTTAACCCAAGAAAGAAAGAACACCTCCAAATCAACAAAATCAGAGATGAAAGGGGAGACATCAAAACAGATACCAGAAGATCCAGACCATTATAAGGGAATATTTTAAAAACTTATATGCCACTGAATC
>NW_008360304.1:2951580-2952547 GCF_000622305.1 Nannospalax galili | reverse complement strand
TTACTTAATTTATTGAAAAAGATAGAAATGGAGGAAGAGCTTCCAAATTCCTTCTATGAAGCCAGCATCACCTAATACCAAAGCCAGGTAAAGATACAACCAAAAAAGAAAACTATAGACCCATATCCTTAATGAACATAGATGCAAAAATTCTCAACAAGATACTTGCAAACTGCATACAGACACACATCAAAAAGATCATCCATCATGATCAAATCAGCTTTATCCCAGAGATGCAGGGGTGGTTCAACATACATAGGTCAATAAACGTCATAAATCATATAAATGGGCTCAAAGACAAGAACCACATGGTCATCTCAATAGATGCAGAGAAGGCCTTTGACAACAATCATCATGCATTTATGTTCAAATTTCTAGAGGGAATTGGACTGGAGGGAACATACCTCAACATAATTAAAGCCATATATAACAAACCCACAGCCAACATCATTCTAAATGGGGAAAATCTGGAAGCATTCCCATTGAAATCAGGAACCAGACAAGGCTGCCCACTATCCCCACTTCTCTTTAACATAGTGCTTGAAACTCTTGCAAGAGCAATAAGACAACAGAAGGAAATTAAAGGAGTAATAATTGGAAGAGATCAAATTATCCCTTTTTTGCATATGATATGATATTATATCTATGAGACGCCAAAAATTCCACCAGCGAACTCCTGGAAATTATCAACACATTCAGTAAAGTGGCAGGTTACAAAATTAACCTGCAAAAGTCTGTAGCCTTCCTATATACCAATATCAATCAATCAGAGAAAGAGCACATGGAAACACTCCCGTTCACGATAGCTGAAAAAAAAAAATATCTCGGAATAAACCTGACCAAAGACATTAAGGAAATCTACAATGAATATTTTAAATCATTAAAGAAAGAGATTGAGGAAGACATCAGAAGATGGAAGGACCTCCCATGCTCATGGATTGGAAGAATTAATATTGTGAAAATGACC
>NW_008360304.1:2950706-2951253 GCF_000622305.1 Nannospalax galili | reverse complement strand
AATATTCACTGGAGGAAAGACAGCATGTTCAGCAAATAGTGCTGGCAAAACGGGATCTCCACCTGTAGAGGAATGAAACTAAACCCAAATGGATCAAAGACCTCAATGTAAAGTCTGAAACTCTGAAACTGTTAGAAGAAAACATTGGGAAAAACCTATAAGATATAGGTGTAGGAAAGTATTTTCTAAACCAGACATGAATTGCTCAGGAAACAAGGGCAAGAATTAACGAATGGGACCTCATTAAACTAAAAACCTTCTGTATATCAAAGGAGGCAACCAGGAAAGCGATCAGAAAACCCACAGAATGGGAGAAAATCTTTACCAGCAACACATCCCACAGAGGTTTAATATCCAGAATATATAACAAACTCAAGATACAGAGAATCAAGACAAGAAGTAACCCAATTAAAAGATGGGCTAAGGAGTTGAACAGAGAGTTCTCAAAAGAAGTCAAGATCGCTATGAAACATCTTAAAAGATGTTCAACATCACTAATAATCAGGGAAATGCAAATTAAAATCACTTTAAGATTTCACCTTACCCC
>NW_008360304.1:2948656-2949586 GCF_000622305.1 Nannospalax galili | reverse complement strand
AAGAGGAATCACTTCCTCCATGCTTCCAAGTGAAGCCATCCATGGTCAAACAGGACCTTTGACTTATCTTCACATAGGCGGAACTGGTAAAAGAAAGGAGCCAGGGCCTCCTCCCAAGCCCACGTGACCCCTGAGGAACAGATCCTCAAACGACCTTAAGAGTAAAAATAAAACGGTTTATCTGGGCCAACCATATGGCCTTAAACATCCAAAAGTAAAGTATAACCAAAGATTAAAGGCTACATTACAAGCAACAATGCAAGATAGGAATACCTTCTTTTGAGTTATTGGCCAGGGTGACCAAAGGGACTCCAAAATAGTAACCCAGCTTAGAAATGGGAAAATGAACAACAGACCCTAATCTTATCTAAAGGAGTATTGACAACTGATTGCTGTAGAAGAGGAACAGCTGACCTTCCTAAAACAAAGACCTCTAGATATGCTGACTAGATTCACCAGAACGGCAAGTAGTGGGGATTGGCCGGGGTGTCGACAACACAGCAGACAGTAGCAGGGATATCAGAGTATAAGGGCTCTTGTGGGGGGAGGGAGGCTATGGGATGGTGCCATCTGGGAAGTGGGTGTATAGTTGAATGAGATGGTTTGGGATGTTCTGTGTGATACACATGCACACACAAAAAAATCAACAAATTTTAAAAAATGTATTTTATTTGAGGAGGAAGCGTGGAGATTTACGTCATGCTAATTAGTAGAGGTCATAAATATTACCACTAAAATCTACACGGTGACTTTGTAGACATACACAGGCACCAAGAATCCGAACGCAACCAATTATGACTAGTAATAATCAGATGCATACAGATTAGAGATGCATACACCAACATCTCAGTCTTAGTAGCAAAAACAATGAGTCTTTCTGCAAGGAACAACATATTCTAAAATGAAATGGAGATTTTTTTTAAAGCTTAA
>NW_008360304.1:2948248-2948340 GCF_000622305.1 Nannospalax galili | reverse complement strand
TGTATTTTAATAATGAAATGGAGTTCTTTATTAAAGTTTAAAATTTCATTTAATTTTATGTCTTATAGGGTTTATACTAGTAAAATATTTTA
>NW_008360304.1:2941233-2948096 GCF_000622305.1 Nannospalax galili | reverse complement strand
GAAAAAAAGAATCAATCATGGGGCTGGAGAGATGGCTCAGCATTAAGAACATTGGCTGTTCTTGCAGAAGGCCCAGTTTCGAATCCCAGCACCCACATGGCAGCTAACAACTTTCCGTAACTCCAGTCCCAGGGGATCCAACAGCTTCTTCTGTCCTCTGCAAACATTGCACGACATGGGTGCAGTTACCAACATGCAGGCCATACATGCGTACACATAAAATTAAAATTATATATATAAAGAATCAATCCTAGTACAGGTGTACTTGAGAGCTGAAACTTTATCTGGATCCTGAAATTTCCCACCCAAAAACTTCTTATAAAGATAACATTAATTTTGTACATCAAAGAAATATATGACAAATTTTGGTTAAAAATGTATTGGAAGCTGAGGTGTTATCTTTAATGGAACTACTGGTAAACATAACTGTACTTTCTGGTTTTGTGACTAATCACAATCTGCAAGGAAGAACACTGTGGTCTAAGCCTTGTGTATAGTTGTAGTTAATTTTTATTGACGTAAAGATAACATTAATTTTGTACATCAAAGAAATATATGACAAATTTTGGTTAAAAATGTATTGGAAGCTGAGGTGTTATCTTTAATGGAACTACTGGTAAACATAACTGTACTTTCTGGTTTTGTGACTAATCACAATCTGCAAGGAAGAACACTGTGGTCTAAGCCTTGTGTATAGTTGTAGTTAATTTTTATTGACGTTCAGTTTCTAGAGGATATTATTAACTCAATGGTTTGACTCAGAAAATTATAATTACAGTACTTTAATATACTGTTTATTTTTAAAAATATGTTCAGTACATTATTGGAAAATGTACTTAGCATACTAGATCTATAATATGTAATATTTCTATTGTTATAATGTTGTTACTGAATCAATCCAGATACATTATAAAATAGAAGCATGCAATATTTAAGAATGTACTTTTTATTCTACACTCCTGCTACTGAATAAAAACAGTGAAGAGAAATGGGTTAATTTTTTTTTTACAATTTCATAGCTAGAAAAATTAAAGGACAAAGAAATACCAGCAAATACCTGTCAGCATGATACTATTTCCATCTGAAAAAATCCAGAAAACAAATCTGTACTAGAAGGTAAGTATATAACAGTCTACTCTGTAGGAGAAGATAAGTCATGTATATAACAGTCTACTCCAGATGATTACCTGTGATTCCATTTTCTTCTTTAAATTGAAAAAAGCAACTAAGATTACTATTTCATTCTTAAATAAGAAGAGAACTAGGGGTGACTTATGAAATATTAACTTAAATTCTGCTTTTTCAGACTCTTTGACTAACAGATAACCAAGCACTTAAATATGATTTCTACTATTAGTTCAATAGATAAAAGTTATTCTAATTACCAGTTCATACTTAGTTTAGTAGCTAAATTTCATGATTCCTAATCCATTCATGTTAACCATAACAACGACTTAAAAAATATGGAGATGATATGTTTGAGAGAACTACTGTTCTGGATGGCAGAAATATATAGCACTGAGCCCATACTACAGTGCCTACAGTTATGACATGGTGTATCAGTACGTTTGGAGTCATTAGCATTTGATTCTTTAGTAGTCCTTAGAGTTCAGTGCTAGTATTATGACTCAGAACAGATATAAATACTTACACTCAAATTCTTACTTTTCGGGATTTACATGTAAGTAACTGATGACAATTATTTTTTAATTACTGCCAAAAATTATTTTTAAAATCTGATATTATTTACTTTCTAATTTTATTCCTTATTCTGACCATGAGCTCATATAAAATCCATTCACGTTATCTCTAGTGAATGCAAGATTCTATAGCAATGCTCTATTGCCTCAATAAACTGTCACTGTACGTGCAAAGTTGGCAAAGTACAGAAAACTTAAGAAGGTAGAAAAGCTAAAAGGCATAGAGATCTTGGGAAATTCCTCAGCTCTGCATTCTGTTTAGCAGAACAGTAACAAGTAAGTAACTACATGCAGCAATTTCTCTAGTTAAACTATGACAATACACTGACCCAAACCCTCCTCTTTGGCTCTCTGGTGGAAATTAAAACTGTACTAATTTAAATGTTGTAGTATAAGAAGAGCTTAACCGTAGTGGATAATACTTAACCATAGTTCAATAATACTTATTTAACACACTTGATATCCAAGAATCTTAAAATCACCTAATACTAATCACAACTCAATAACTGAGAGGTAGGTACTAAGGATGGACCAAGAACAGAATTTAAAAGTGTATGCTACTGAATATAATCTGAGGTAAGACTATGCCTTTTATATTGCTAAGTACGTTTAGACATAAGAATTCTGTTAAAACAATATTACTTTATTTTCTACATTATTCTAACAGTGTCTTTGCTTGTTTCTCTCATTGGTGCTACATCTTTCTAACCATTGCATGCTGCCCAAGGGTAATTTATAAAGCACAAATCCTACTATATCACTTTTTAATACCTCTTAAAGGAATCTAGGGTTGGGGAGCTAGTTCAATCCCTAGAACCCATATTAAAAAGCTGTGTGTGGGGGCTGGAGAGATGGCTCAGTGGTTAAGAGAACTGGCTGCTCTTGCAGAGGACCGGGATTCGATTCCCAGCACCCACATAGCGGCTAACAACTGTCTGTAACTCCAGTTCCAGGGGATCCAACACCCTCTTCTGACCTCCATGGGCATTGCATGACACTGGTGCACTTAACATACATGTAAGCATTACACTCATACACATAAAAATTAAAAAAAAATTTTTTTTAAAGCTGTGTGTGGTAGAATACACTTGTAATCCTTGTTTCAGAGAGGAGGAGATAGATCCCTGGGGCTCACTGGCTAACCACCACGCCTAGCATATTTGGGAAGTTCTAGGCCAGTGACAGACCTTGTCTCAAAAAAAACAATGTGGATAACTCCTGAGTAATGACATCTGAGGTTGTCCTCTGGCCTTCATGTGCATGAACACACATGCGCTGTACACCAACACACAAAAGAGCCTTAAAAAGCATGATGTCTAGGACTGGAGAGATGGCTCAGCAATTAAGAGCACTGACTGTTCTTACAGAAGACCCAGGTTCAAATACCAGCACCCACACGGCAGCTAACAACTATCTGTAGCTCCAGTTCCAGGAGATCTGACACCCTTTTTTGACCTCCATGGGGATTGCACAACATGGGTGCACTTACATCCATCCAGGCAATACACTCATATACATAAAATATAAATAAGCAATTTAAAAAAATTTAATTTATTATTTTTATCTGTATGTGTGTATTGCCTTCATGTAGGTAAGTGCACCCGTGTCATGAAAAGCCCACAGAGGTCAGAAGAGGCTGTTGGATCTCCTGGGACTGGAGTTATGGACAGTTGTTAGCTGCCACGTGGGTGCTGGGATTCGAACCCAGGTCTTCTGCAAGAACAACCAATGTTCTTAACCATTGAGCCATCTCTCCATCCCCAATAAATAATCAATTTAAAAACATGATGTATTATCCCCTTTAATGAAATACCTGAGACCTAATGATTTTCACTGTAATAGGATTAGTTTTTGAGAGGGTCTCATGTATTCCACGCTAGCCTTTAACTTGATATGTTGCTGCAGATGATCCTAAACTTTTAAAAATTATTTTACATATTCAGGGGGGGCATGTAGAAGTGCAAGGACAATTTGTGGGAACTGATTCTCTTCTTCCACCATGTGGGTCCTGGGGATTAAACTCACTTTAGTAGGCTTGGTTGCGACAGACCAGCCCAGACCGGAGCACTCAGTCCGACGGGAACAGGGAATCGGAGAGTGAGCAAGGATTTGGCGAGTGACAAACAGACACAACACAAGAGATCGTTGATGATCTGAATGTAATTTTCTAAATTGAAGCATCAGATTTTATACAAGTTACAGAACAAGATTGTGCATTTTCTTAGAAATACAATTCAAAATCAAAGCAATACAGTACAGTGTAGAGTGTTCTTATCTAATTAATCAGGTGCTTAGACTATTTGTCCTTTTCCCTTAGTGGTTTGGCAACATCAGCTACTTATAAATTTCATGGTTGGTAATTTTATGGTTCCGTGTTCTCAATATTATTTTACTTCTGAGGTTTCGGTGGCCGAGGCCAATGACTAGGTCAGTGAAGTTGTAAAATAGCATCTTCCTTATAATAACTCCATAAACTTCAAAGGCTTCTTTCTCTAATACATATTTTCTATTCTTTCTTTCCATGTTTCTTATACTGCCTATAATTGTTCAAATATACTTTGCTGCTGACTTGTAGTAAAGGCACCAAGGTGGTCTAGATCTAGCTAACCTATCCATAAACTATAGTGAATGCCATGAAACTTTCCATCCTTGACTATTTACCCATCTATTATTTCCTTCATAAACTCCTGTATGAGGAAGTGGTTCATCAATGGGCTTGGGGATTCTAAATGTGTTCTCCTTTCCCTTAAGGGGATGCCATAGTTTACCTCTCCCTAACTTGTAGGCAATTTCTAAGTCTGTCTTAAGGTAGCAATCTTCTTTCAATATCCCTTTAATCTCCTTGAGTCAATTCTAGGAACTGAGGTAGGGGGATTATTTACAAATAATTCTTCTTGCTATAACTTATCTAGAATTTTCCAAGGTTGCTTATTCTTAGCTACTTTACTTTTTGTTTGAAATAAGAAAAGAGCATTTGGAGGACGGCTAATATCAGGAAACTGAGTTCCCAGGAAATCATCCGTATCTAGTCTCTCTTCAGGTGGGCCTAATGGCCTGAGTAGGTACAAAGCAGTTCCTCTATGAGGAAAGAACAGGAATAAAGACAGCAATGAAGACAAGAACTAAAGCAGAACAGCCAAGGACACAGCATGCTTTTTTAACACAGCCATTCTCTAGGAGGCATTCTTCCTTTGAAGTTTTCTCGGCCTCCACCCACGGAGAGTTCCTCACGCGGGCTCCACTGGAGGTGGCGTGGCACTTGGTAGCAGCATCTTCACCCTTGCCACCATCCAGCCCACCCTGATCACGAATTTCTGATCTTTCTGCCTCTACTTTCCAGGTACTAGGATTATAGGTATGTTCCACTGCACATGGTTTTGTAGTGCAAGGGATCAAACCCAGGGCTTGGTGCATGTTAGGAAAGAACTCTGCCAACCAAGACATGTCCTTAGTTTCACAAAGTTTATTTTTTACAGCTTGTACAGTTTTCATGCTGTATCATGGCAGAATTTTATCATATGGTGGGACAGAGCAAGCATGCTAGCTCAGGTCTTCCCCTTTAAAAATATACTTTGTATTCTATGTGTATGAGTGTTTTGCCTGCATGTATGTAAGTGTACCGCATACATGCAGTGCCCATGCAGGCCAAAAGAGAGCTTTGGATCCCCTGGAATTGGAATTATAGTTAGCTGCTATGTGGGTGCTGGGAATTGAACCTCTTATGTGGTCACTAAAACTATTATGGGGTGTCAACCCTTGTGATTTCATCTAATCCTAATTCCTCCTCCAAAGGTCCCATGTCTGAATACTGTTAACTGTGAGCAAAATTTCAGTCATCTGAACTCTTTTAATTATTATTTTTATTTTATGCTATGAGTGTAATGCCTGTATGTGTGTAAGTGCACCCATGTCATGCAATGCCTGCAGAGGTCAGAAGAAGGCATGGAATCCCTGGAACTAGAGTTACAGACAGCTGCTAGCCACCATGTGGGTGCTGGGATTCAAACCCAGGTCCTCTGCAAGAGCAGCCAGTGCTCCTAACCACTGAGCCATCTCTCCAGCCCCAGTCATATGAACTCTTTAAGTTACTCATTTAAACCATAACATATCATTTACATTATCTTGACATTTGCCTACATATCAGAATGCATTTGGCTCAATTCAGCCTTCACAGTTCCTGTGAGGAATCTCTGTAGCATCTGTTGCTGTTACAGGTCTCTGCTGTACACTCTTATCAGCCCTGTTCTTCTCCCCAACTTAACCAGTGTTTAGTAATTGTCTTCCCAGCTAGATTGGTAGAATTATGAGAGCAGAGACCATGTTCCTTCTCCATCCCCAGTACTTTCTACAGAGCCTGGCAAATACTTGGAATTTTTAATTATTATAGAATAAAGGAAGGCTTTGGGATCTTTGGAATTAAATTGTATAAGGAAGTATTTTTAAACCTGGTGTGGTGGTGCACTCTAATCCTAGGTGGATCACTGTGAGATTGAGGCCAACCTATTCCAGGCCAGCTGGGGTTATAGGGAGACCCTGTCAATACTCCCAACCCCCACCAAAAAAAGTGTTTTAGTATTTGTGGGAGGTATTTGTGATATATGCAGATAAAATGAATAGTTCTAGGAAAAAAACCACCCAATTTTCTTGTTTTAGAAAATTTGTTTGTGAGTGTTCATGTTGCAACAAAATAAAATTTATCTAAAGTGTATTTGACTCTTAAAAATTGTTAAATATTTCTGTTATTTGGTTTATGTATCCCACATAATATCCATGTGAGGACCACCTATAAAATGCAGTGGGTATGGTAGGTGTTTTCATGTAATGTGTGAAATATGTAAAATCTCAGAATTGAAGAGTGTCCCTAGGGTATTTTCCACTTTGATCTACAAATGATTGAAAATGATGAGATAGAAATTTAAAAAAAAATAAATTCAGTTTTGAAATTACAAAATGATTTTAGAAAATAGTTCAACAACAAAAAATTAAACACTTATTAATATTGGTCTTGTTCTTCCAGAAAGAAAGAACAAAAAGAAAGAAAGAAAGAAAGAAAGGAAGGAAGGAAGGAAGGAAGGAAGAAAGAAAGAAAGAAGGAAAACTAGCACTCCTGAAAATGAAGTGGGCTGGAGCAGTGGGGCAGATGCAAGGTATAAAAGTATCATG
>NW_008360304.1:2925622-2938928 GCF_000622305.1 Nannospalax galili | reverse complement strand
ATGCTGTTGTAATGAAATGTTTCTTCTAACTATGTTTATTAAATAAATAATTTAAAAAAGAAAAAAAAAAGTATCGTGACTCGTTAAAGATCATTTACATTTTGTCCACCTTCTCCCACATGTGGAGATCATGGAGCTTTTCTTAAGCATGCTCTGTTTTGTCACAAGCAGACCTGGTGGGGAGTAGTTTCCGGTCTCCCTCTGTTGAATAGCTAACGGCTCATCTTGACGCCTCTCTTTCTGCCTTACCCTCCTGTGGCAGTATCACTGTCATTCCTGGCAGACAGAGATCATGAGACTTCCCAGCTTCCATAATCTTGTGATCCAGTTCCTCAGAATAAATTTCTTTGTACAAATGGACATAGACATAGACATGGACACATGCTTATAAAGAAAAGTGTCCTTTAATGAAGAGTCAAGTAAGTTGACACCCAGACTGGCCTCTCTCACTTTCCAGTTACGTGATCTCAGCAAGGACCATGTTAGGGATATGAGATCATGGACCTGTCCTCTTCAGACACTGTTACTCTAAGAGATTAGATCTGTAGCCTGGAGAACTCCAGCATACCCTCTATAGGTTTTCCCTTGAGGCAAAGGAGGACTGGCAATTCCTGCTGTGAAGACACAGGTCTGGGAGTTGACGGGATAGTGAGCCTAGCCCCCCAAAGCTATAAAAGTCAGACTGTCTCCTTTGTTTGGGAGATTTCTCTGCAGCTTGTTCTCCCTCCCCTGCCATGCTGTCTGTGATGGCTATCTCTCCTAATGTTCTCACAATGTCCTTAATGCTGTTCTACCTAGTGGTGTGTCCATTGCCTCTGGTATGATGTACTGTCCCTTATGCTTTCTTACTTCAAGGCCCAATTACGGCCCCATGGTCACAAGGCTCTCTTTCATAAGAAAGCTCATTTCTGATGAGTAATTTTGTGTCAGTTCCTTTCCCAAGCCTATAGCTTTAATTTCTGAAACTAAAGAACAGCATTTGCTCCATCTTGCAAATTTTGAAATATATTGGTAAACCTCTAAAATATCACAAACTATCATATACTACATTATGACTTTTTTTTAAAAATAGGGTTTATTATTTAACATATTTTAAATGGCTTTGGGAAGTTTGCCACACATGAAATCACCAGTGAACCTTTCTCTAAAGCAAATAATCATTTTATGTTTAGAGTCCGTCCCTAATTTGTTTGCTCTTTGTATTTGAATTTTGCTGTTTTCAGCATTTCCAAAATAGCACATGCTCATGTCAGGCTTGAGAGGATCACAATGATGACGTTCAGTCCCGGACAGAAGGGAGCCAGAAGTCTACACTGGCTCTGTGAGGAGGAAGAAGCAGGCCTGCTGGAACAGCTCTAGGTGGCTCACTGGGGTCCTGGAACAAATGACTTCAACTATCTTTGTGTATAGAAGTGGCATCATGGAACCAAGCTCTCTATGACTCAAAGCTCTCTGGGTCGCCTTAACCTGTTCTCAAATGCAGCTGTCTATAAACAGCTTCTTGCCTCATCATATTTATGTAACTTCCAGAAATAGGAGAAGAAAGCCATCACTGTTACAGGAGTTGTTAGGGTCAAAGCCTGGGCTCTTGCAACCTTAACACGCTTGGCTAGGCCCCTGTCCTCCATAGGCCAGTTAAAGAGACAAGCAACAGGAAAAACAGAGAAAGGGTATTAATTCAAATTGGCCACCTGGGGTTAGGAATAAAGAGGTCCAGTGCCTTGTCCTGTCCCCTCCACCCCAAGTTTATCTTCTCGTCCTAACAAGAGGTTAGGTTTAAATAGAGGATGTGTATAATTATGCAGTCCTGGTTAAGGTGTGGTCCTGCCCACTGCTGACACAGCATTGTCTGGGCTCCTTGTTGCAGGTTTGTCCTGCAAGTTGTCAGCACTGGGGACATCTCTTTCTTGGAAACAAGCTCCTCCTCTGTCTGACACCAGGGCCCCAGTGTTTTCCTTCCTGGAATGAAAACTCCTAGGAGAATCCCAATTCCTTGGGGTCCTTTGAGGTGTCTCTCTTTAGAAAATCTTTGCTCCTGCCAAGACAGCTACATAATCTCAGACAACTAAGGTCAGACTATGGAAACTGTGCGCTAGAAACTGAAGGAATCCAAGCTTGGTTGAACTCAGTTCCCACCACTGACTTTTTAAGGGTGACTGAGATCCATCACTTTAAAACAAAGGTTTGGAGTTTTGTGTGGGTTTGCTTTTATTGTTCTGAAAAACTTCAAGACACAGAAGTCCAAAGAACTCAGTGAGATCCAAACTATCATAAAATATGGCAGGCAAAGGGTTATGGGAAGTAGGTGAGAGTGATGGGATGCCAGGATTCCATACTTTGGGAACCTGCCTTTAACCTCAGGCAACAGAGAGCTCAGGCAGAATGGGCAGTTTCTCTGGCCTCCAGTTCCTCTTCTCTAAGATTGGAGAGACTAAAGTCTGCCTCATTGAGGTAACATAAGTAAAAGCAACCAGTAAAGCCTTGCTCCATAGCAGGTGTTCCCTGAATCTTGTTTATTTTAGTAGGAGAAAACTCAGGGTCAGAAAATTTGAGGTCTATTATAAGAATACAAAATGGCAACTGAATGGAATAAAGCAGAACCCCAAAAATTCTCGGTTCAGTTTAGTGTGTGTGTGTCTGTATCTGTCTGTCTATAAAGGCAAAGGGGAATATTCATAAACTTACAATGAAAATTCTCAGAAGGGAAGCCTTTAGGTCTACTAAGGTGGTAAAATAAAGAAATGTATCATTTTTAATAATACCATGGATTTTCCTTAGCACATTGATTCCTGTGATGACAGGCAGTTTAGTGGTCTAGTCATAACATGGCGCCTCATTCAAACACACCAGAAACCAAAACGTGAATACTAGCAATTAGAATATCTTATTACATTCTCTCACAGAAATGCCCAAGGGAATCTTTTTCTTAAAATATAGCAAAAAGGAATTTCCCCCAGTCTTCTCTGTTGTCTCTCACATATCTGTAGCTTCCTCGGTATCTGCCTCTCTCCTCTTTGCACCCTCAGCCCTTACCTCTGCTCTACATTTTGTTACTGGTAGTGTTTTATGCGTGCACCTATTAAATGATTGTTATTTTTCTGATAACAGCAATGCTCTCGTTACTTACATAATAAATCAAAATATATAAATTATTAAAGAAAATATCTAATATTGTAGTCTTAATCCAACATTTCTAAATGTTCCACTTACATTCATAAATATATTATTTTCTTATAGAAGCTTTAATATCATAAGAGCTATTGCATATGGGTTGTGGATATAGCTCATTAGTAGAGTGCTTGTCTAGCAGAGAGGAAACCCTGAGTTTGATCCCCACAACCACAAAAACTTGAATATATTGGTGCATGTGTGCTATCCCAGCCCTTGGGAGGTAGATGTTAGAGGACTAAAAGTTCAAGGTCATCCTCATCTACATGGTGAATTAAGGCTAGACTGGGGTACATGAGACCCTGTCTCAAAAACAAAAACCCAACTTAGCAACCACCACTATTGCAAAACTCCAAACAAAAAGAGATACTAATTAGAATACTGTATCAGTGATGAGAATCAGTACATTTTCATTGAGCAGGTAACATGATTGTTAGTATTATGAAAACATTTCCCATAGGGGTGTGTACACATTTGCCTTTCTGTCTTCCTCCATGTATGTAGATGATGTCAGCAATTCTTTACTGACTTGAATTTCATATTTAGAACTTTGCCCAAAGCACTAGCATCATCTCTCCCATGTTTAATACAAAGAAACAGGCAAACAGTTTAAGGCTTCTTGGATTTCCAACAACCCAGCACTCAACCTTCTGCAAACAAACTGTCTATTCTGGAAGTCAGATGAAGCCTTCCTTCTGATCCATGGGGACAGAGGCTAGGCTCTGGCTTACTAGAGGCCCAATGATGCAAAAAGAAACAGGACCCAGAAGTGACTCACTGGAGTGTAGATTAACCTTGGTTGGCATGACAGAACACCATAGACTGGACAATCTTTAAAAATATTTTATTTATTATTTTTATTTTATGTGTATGAATGTATTGCCTGCATGTATGTGAGTGCACCTGTGTTGTGCAATGCCACGGAGGTAAGAAGAGGGCTTCGGATTCCTCTGGAATTGGAATTAAGGATGGTATGTAGCCACCATGTGGGTGCTGGGACTCAAATCTGGGTCATTTGCAAGAGCAGACAGTGCTCTTAACCACTGAGCCATTTCTCCAGCCCTAGACTGGACAATTTTAACAATAAGTGTTTGTTTTTGTACAATTTTGATGGCTAGAAGTTCAAGATGAAAGCACAGCCAGGATTAATTTCTGGAGAGGTCTCAGTCAGGCCTGTAACTGCCACCTTCTGTGTTCTTAACTCTGTAGACAGTGGGGGAACGAGTTGCCATGTGTGAGATGCCAGAAAGGTATCTTTCTCTATGTTGTGTGGCTTTCTCATGGGTAGTCCAGGTGAGGAAGAACAAAGTGACTCATGTCCAGCTACCATTTCAGTGACTCACACAATGAAGAGTGGTAGGGACATGACTCTACAGGAGGAAAGGTTGGGAGGGGCCTATGACAAAGCACAAAGAAAACTTCGTTCAGACCATGTGTTTGTGGAATAAAGATAAGAGACTGAAAATGACAAAGGAACCTGAATGAGGGCACTGCCAGGGCGTACAGGAAGCGATGGAAGGCTGTATAAGCTAAGGCACACTCAACGCTTTCTCCCTAGTGTCTTAGCACAGCTCCTGATGCATGGCAGGTGCACAGTATACATTTCCAGGCCCATTGTAGATGTGCATATTGGGGCAAGAGGATAAGACCAAGCAAAGGAAAGCCAGTGGACAGGACAGTGTCAAGCGACAAAGCTAAAAAGAGATGTTGGTTATGAGGTGGAAAGTCAGACAGCTATGGGCTCACACCTTGGTTCCAACAAGGACTGGCTAAGGGATGCAGGGGCAAGTGCTACTTCCTCTGTGCCTTATTTTTCTTACCTGAAAAAATGCATTTAATGCTCTTGACTTTGTGGGTCACATTTCAATAATTTGCAAGCTAGCCCAGATGACCCTAGCACATGACAATGGCGCAGGAAAGAGAGGAGGGAGGAGAAGGAGGGCTTAAATGGAGAGTTGATATGATGCTTAATCTAAAAAAAAAAAAGATTTATTTATATTATGTATATAAGTGATTTACCCACACATATTAAGTACACCACATGTGTGCAGTGCCCAGAAAGGCCAGAAGAGGGAGTCAGATTCCCTGGATCTAGAGTTGTGGACTGTTGTCTGCTACCATGTGGGTGCTGGGTGCCTAACCCTTTCCCCGGGAAGAGTAGGAAGTATTCTTAACTGCTGAACCATCCCTCCAGCCCCAGAGTGGTTAATCTTGATTGTCAACTTGATGGGATTTTAGAATCTCCATGGAAACTAACCTCTGGGATGTTGGTGAGGGAGTTTCTAAATTCGGTTAAGTGAGGTGGAAAGACTCACCCTAAGGAGGGTAGCATCTTTCCATCAGCCAGAGCAGTAGCATTCCCCTTTGCTTCCTGACTACAAATGCAATGTGGCTTGCTGCCTCAAGCTTGGGTTGCCACCCGTCCTGCCATAACGGACTGTATCCGCGAACAGTGAGCCTTCCCTGTGTTGCTTTTTGTCAGGTGTTTTATCCCCACAAAGCATAAAGTAACTAATACATGAGGCTAGAGAGAAAGAGCAGTGAGGCACTAGAAAGGAAGATTCAAACGGAGTTGATAGAGAGAAAGCAGACGAGAAAGGAGGATTAAAAAGAAAGAGGGCTATGCAATAGGGGATGGTGGGGGATGAGCAGTGTGGGAGGAGGAGGACTATTCTGTATACCCGGTAACAGAGACCCGTGACAGACCCTCACAGAGACTCAGGCACTATGGCTAAAGCATTGGCTCTGTGGATGGAGTACCACTCTTTAGAAGGAGGTCTAGGGAGGCTCTCCAGCTACTTGGTACCCACAGTTGTGCTGGGTAGCTCAGCCCTATGGAAGTTGCCCAGGCCCCAGCAAGAGGCAACAACTTCTTAACATAGGATTCATCAGGCTTCAGTGTGGCTACCTGCTAGGCAGGAGATAGAAACACAGTAAATGTACCAGGTCATGAAAAGCAGGACAGAAATGAAAACAGTTGGGAAGCCATTGAAAGGCATATTTTATATTAATTCAAAATAAAGTGTTTGGTTAAACAACTGTTGTCTGAGAGGATTCTTGATTTTGTATGTTGGAGACAGACACTGCCTTGCCATGTATATTGTATCAGCCTCATTCCAACTGTGCAGTGTCAGATTCATTTTGCTGATTACTCAGTTTGCCATCAGGTCCTCAGAAGGCTAAGTAAAAATTTCATCCTCTCAAGTCAGACTCTTTCTCTGAGCATCAGGCTGCCTCCTGGGTAGGTCATCCTCCTGACTGAAATTGCTGCCTGGAAAATTGGGGTGAGACACTGACCCCAGTTTCCCCCATAAATCCACAGGAAGTGATGAAATTGCTGCTGCTTATTGAGTATCTAGGTCAGTGCTATTTTCATAACATAGTAAAATGTTATTTTCATTTTTTTTAACTTGCATTCCTTCATTAAGTGTATGGCAGAGATTTTCTAGAGGTGATGTAATCTGCTGAACTGCCACAAGCTGATGCCAAAACAGATGTACAGAGCCTGCTGTTCTTTAAGAAGTCAAATGCTAATTACATTTGTATGTATTTATTTGCTTGTGTGTGTGTGTGTGTGTGTGTGTGTGTGTGTGTGTACATGTGCCATGGTATGAGGTCAGAGGAAAACTTAATGGGAGTCAATTCTCTCCTGTCATATGAGTCCCAGGGATTGAACTCAGGTCAACAGCCTGGGCTGCAAGTGCCTTTACTGACTAAGCCATTTCGCAGACCCAAGCAGCCAAAAATGGAGTTCACTGTCATGCTCCTGTTTTTTATTTTGAAGACATAGCTATTTTTCTTTAAAATGTTTTTTAACCAAATAAATATTTTAATTAGAAACCCAACAAAGAAATTTAATTTGTCATGTTTAAATCTACAGAAACTTTATGTACAGATGCTCAATTGATAAGTTCTCAACAATATTTTTTTTGAAGCCAAACCATTTTATTTAGAGGCTTGAGGGTGAGGAAGGACAGGCAAGGTCCATGCGCTCAGATGTCCTCAGAGGGGTAGATGTCCTGACAGCCTAGTTGCTAAAAGTCTCTGAGGAACAGACTCTCAAATGACCTTTAGAGTAAAACAAATTGGTTTATCTGGGCCAATTGTAGGGTCTTAAACACCCAAAAGGAAAGTATAACCAAAGATTAATGGGGTCAATAAAATTTTTTAAGAGTCCATATGTATAGCTAAAGTCTACATAACAAGAAACAATGCCAAACAGGAGATACCTTTCTTTGAGTTATTGGCCAGGGTGGCCCAAAAGACTCCCAGACAGTAACCCAGCATGGAACTTGGAAAATGTTCAGCAGAACCCAATCTTATCTAAAGGAATATTGACAACTGATTGCTGCTAGATGAGGAAGAGCTGATCTTCCTAAAACAAGGCTCTCTAGATAGGCTGACTAGATTCAGCAGACAGATAAGCACTGGGGAATGGCTGGGAGTGCCAAGAACACAGTGGACAGTAATAGGGATGACAGAGCATATGGGCTCCAGTGTGTGGGAGGGAGTAGGCTGTGGGAGGGTGCCATTTATATAAATGAATAAGATTGTGTGGGATGTTCTGTATGAGATACACAAAAAAATCAATAAATTTAAAAAAAGACATATTTGAGGAGGAAGCATAAAAATTTACTTTATGTTAAATAGTAGAGGTGATAAACATTACCAGTGAAATCTATGTGATGACTTTAGATCCATACTCAGGTACTAAGGAGCTGAGGGTAACCGACTGTGACTAATAATAATCAGATACATAGAGATTAAAGACACATGTGCAAACATCTAAGTGTTAGTAGTATTAAAAATGTAGGAAACAGCTTATTTTAAAATGAAATGGAGCGATCTTGTTTAAAGGGTTAAAACTCATTCAATTTTATATCTTACAGGGCTTATACTGTGTTCAATATTGTATAACGGTATTAATTCAATTGTGAACCTAAAAATTACAGCCACTTTTGAAAGAGATGTATCCTTACTCTGGAGTGTGTTACTGAATATGTTAAAGCTGCAATGAAATGCTTCTTCTAATCATGTGGTTATTAAATTTAAAAATTTTAAAAATTCTCAATAAATTTTATGAAAATGTGATGAGGTCTTTTCTTGTATTTTGATATAGGAGCTCCTATGTAGCCCACACTAGCCTTGAACCTCAGGCTCCAGGGTGCTGAGATTACAGACTTGTGCCAACCCACCAGATAGGTCTTAAGACAAAAAGGATGGCAGAGTTAAGTACTTGCCTTTCCTTTCGTTCTCTTTGATCTTCAGACCGGACATGTAACACAGAGCCTGAGATATCCAGTTTACAGAAGACCAAAAGCAGGAGCAGAGAAAACTCACACACCTCTGTTGACAGTGGGACCTGGCATGTCCACTTTCTGAGCGGCAGACTTTTCTGCACACCCAATGTGGCAAAGTGGAGTTTTATTTAAGAGAAAGCCGAAGGAGTTAGATTTTTCAAGAGGCAAGCTTCACTCACTCTCCAATGCTAAGAAACACTTTCTGCCTGTGACTTGGTCTCTAGGGAAGGAAACCAATTTAGTTAAAGCAGATACATCTCAGTCCCGGGTTCAGCCCTGGGCCCTTGGGCCCCCACCTTGGGCCCTGCTGATTCTGTGCTGTGTGCAGTGGTGGATGCCTGGGGATGGGCAAGATCCGCTGAGCCATGGCTGTACAGCACCCTCGGCTGACCCCTGGGAATCCTTGGGCGGCACCCAGGCCATTAAACGTGTGTGCAGTGGTGGATGCCTGGGGATGGGCAAGATCCGCTGAGCCATGGCTGTACAGCCCTGGGAATCCTTGGGCGGCACCCAGGCCATTAAATGACTGTGTGAGATCGCCTTCAATAGCTAGCCCTCCCTGAGGGCTGCTGGTTTGCAGCTACCTGGGTGCATCATTTCAGCATACCGAGCTCAGAACGCACTGTAAGTGAGGCCCCTCCTCACTCTTGTCATCAAAAGACGACAAACCCAGATAGGGATCCAGGCCGTGGGCCCTGCACTTTGCCAGTATTTAACCTTGAGAGTCCCATCCTTCTCTGTTTTAAGATGCAATTGTTAACATTTTCTTCCTGGGTTAGCCGGAGTGAAGTGAGATGTCACATGAGCCCTTAGCCTGGGGCTGAAGGGTCTGGGCTCCGGGTTTTCTGTTCCATTCTGCCGGAGGATCCACTTACCCTTGGCCTTTGGCTTCAAGGAGTCATTGTCACTACGAGTGATCTTGAGCTGTAAGGGTCCCCACCACAGCCCTGGTTTCCTCCCAGTCCTCCGTCATTCACCTCCTGCCGGCGCTGGACATTTGAGTGCTTCTTGGATAGAACATTGAAGGAAGTTCTGGTCTCCTTCCTAAAAGGTCTTACCCAGTGTTCCCAATCCCCTCAACAGCATTTCTCAGACCATTCTTTCCTTAAAAAACCTTTTAAAGGCCTGGTGAGATGGTTCAGTGAGTAAAGGCTCTTGCTGCCAAGCCTGAAGACCTGTGAGAAAATCAACTCCTCCTTTGACCACCAACTACAGGTTGTGTCATGCACACCTACCCCTCCCCCTAATAAATAAATGTAAAAATGTTGGACCCCCAGTCTGGGGTACCCAACGTTCACAGGAGGCTGTACCCCAATAACTCAGTCCCCAGACCAGGAGATGCAATAAGCAAGAGGATTTTATTGGCGTCTGCGCAGACGTTACAAGCTGTTTATAAAGGCAAAAACCACAAACCACAAGTGGCTACAAAGCAGAAGTGGGAGGGGGGATTTTTCGGGTGATTTCCAGCAGCAGGTGCAGGAAGCATGAAACCAGGGAGCATGAAAAGGTCAGTTTCTTTCTCAGCAGTTTAGAATTATTTTACATCTTACTTCCTTGTACAGCTTCCCAGAATATTTTTCTTTGTTCTGGGGGACTTTAGTTTGAATCCACTTTGATCTGGGGGGCTTTAGTTTGATTCCATCATTCCCCCCTTTTCTTATGGCAAGATTTTAATCCTAAAATCTATAGGTCTTCTGTTCTTTTTAGAGCATGGTATTGCTGGGTAAGGACCAAGGCCTGAGTCACCGATAGTCGGTCCCTGATAAACTGTAGCAGTCTGTTGAGGATGCATGGTCCAAAGGTTAAAAGAAGGAGAAGAATAACTAGGGGGCCTATTAGGGTGGACACTAGGGTAGTTAACCAGGGGGCTTTATTAAACCATCTTTCAAACCACCCCTGCCTGGATTCATGGTCTCTTTGTCTTTTATCCAACCTCTGGCGGAGTTTAGTCATAGAATCTGTAACAACCCCCGAGCTGTCAGCATAGAAACAACACTCTTCGCCTAGAGCTGCACAAAGTCCTCCCTCCTTGAGGAAAAGCAGATCCAGCCCCCTTCTATTTTGTAATACTACTTCTGAGAGGGAGGTTAGGGATTTCTCTAAGTGAGTGATTGACTGTTCTATTGCCCTAATGTCCTCATCTACAGCCATCTGTAACTCTGCATAATGTTGTGGTCCTTGTATTAGGGCTGCTGTTCCGGTTCCTACCCCTGCTGCCACCCCCACTCCCAGAAGTATAGCTAGGGTCAGGGACACAGGCTCTCTTTTATATCTGTTCGGTTGTTGCTCGAAAAACTGTTCTACAGAATCTACGGGGTGGTAGAATACCCGGGGCAGGAGCTTAATCATGACACAGTAATCCTGAGAGGTATTAAGGACCATACTGGCTACACAGGGAGTCAGTCCAGAGTTGCATGCCCACCAAGCCCCCTGTGGAGGTAGGAGATAGTAGTTCCCTTCCCCTGGGGGTACAGAAACAGTGGAGTTGCAAAGGTGGGTGTGAGTTGGAGGTGGGTTTCCTAAGCAGAGTCCAGATCCCGAGAATTCCGTGAGGGTTAAGGGGTGGGGGGTTTCTCTATGACATTGGTCAGCTGAGGTGGTATTACTGAATGTCCCCTGTGTAGCTATGCCTTCGTAATAAGGGGGTGCTGCTGCTAAACACAACCAACAAGATTCAGTCAGGTTGGGGTCTGTCTGTTTGATGGCCTTATATGCTCCTTGAATTAGGTTGAACAGTCGGTCCCCTGTGGTTGAAACCTTCTGACTTGGTGGACTGTGGGTCTGTTCTAATAGGAAATTAGTGGGGGAGGTGTTAGAAAAAGGGTTGGGGAGGTGCTGTGAGGTGGCTTCAGGTATTAAAGCTGGCAGGGGATTTGGGTAGCTGGGGATGGGTCTTTGGATAGGCAAGACGGGGTTGGGACCTATAGCTGTTAGGTATGAGGAGGTATCTCTTCTAATAGTAAAAAGGAGGCCATTATCTGCCCAATCCTCATAGAGTCTGATTCCCCAAGAATACCCCTTGTCCCAATCTGTAGCCTTTTTTCCTGCTGCTGTGAATTCTACCCGGAGGGGGTTACATCATTTACCTTGACAGGCCTGTTTATGAGTAGTTTTCCACTAGTTAAGAGTATAACTGTTCTCATGAGTATAATTTGCTTTTATAGTAATGTAATCCCATGATGAGGTTGGGGACCACCAGGTGTCCCTGGTCGTCTCACATCCCCAGCTTCTGCAGTGAAAGTCGCCCCCCCCCCCACATTGGGGGTTGAGGCGCTTATCCCGGTGGTTGCCTGGGCAGACATAGAAGGTTAATATACGTAACCAGGCCCGACGTTCAGGATCACCACATCCCCCCGAGGGGCTAAGTCCTACTCTCCTGGGGGGACTTTCTTTATCGGGTGCCACCTCAGTATTCCAGTTTCCTTCTAAGTCCCAGGGCTCTGGTGCTCCTAAGGCTAATTTACACAAATCTGGATACAATATAGGCCACCAAGTGCCCTTGGGTGCCATTTTGTGGGTCTCAAATACTACAATACCCATTTGATTAATTACCCGCCAGGTGGTCAGCATAGGGAGATGGGGGCTTCCTTGACTGGGGACAAACCTACAAACAAGTAGAATCATTAGGTATCTCTGGAGAGTCTTATTTTTAGAGGGTTGGATGTCTTGTGTAGATGCCATTTTTTAGCGTCCTCCTGGGCTGGGGCTCTTTTGGCATGGGAAGTGTGGATCCAGGCCGAAATCCCATCTACTTTGAGGGCCGTGGGCGTAGTCAGGAGAACTGAATTACTAGGAATTTCTGGAGAGCCTTATTTTTAGAGGGTTGGATGTCCTGTGTAGATGTCATTTTCCAGTGGCCTCCTGAGTCAGAGCTCTCTTGACATGGGAAGCGTGAATCCAAGCTGAAATTCCGTCCACTTTGAGGGCCATAGGAGTAGTCAGGAGAACTGTGTAGGGTCCTTTCCACCGTGGTTTAAGGGTCTTCACGTTGTGTCTTCTCACGTACACCTGATCTCCAATTTGGTAGGAGTGGGGCGTTCGTGGACTCCCAGGCCGGTAGACAGCAGCCAGTGGCCTCCAAACCTGGTTCTGGATGATCTGGAGGGCTTGGAGCCTTGTTTTTAAGCTGGGGTTATCAAAAGAAGAGGGCAAGGGGGACAAGGTTACATTAAGGTCAGGAGGCGGTCCTCCAAAAAGGATTTCATAGGGGGTTAGGCCGTGTATACCAGGAGTATTTCTAGCCCGAAATAGGGCTAGAGGTAGGAGCTGCACCCAGTCTTTAGTGCCAGTCTCTAGAGCTAATTTGGTTAAGGTCTCTTTAATGGTTCTATTCATCCTTTCTACCTGTCCTGAACTTTGGGGTCTGTAAGCACAATGCAATTTCCAATTGACCCCCAATGCTTTGGTCATTCCCTGACTTACCTGGGAGACAAAGGCTGGGCCATTATCAGATCCAATTACCTTGGGCAGTCCGAATCAAGGGAAGATTTCTTCGATTAATTTCTTCACCACAGTCTGGGCTGTTTCCTTCTGGGTGGGGAAAGCTTCAACCCACCCCAAGAAAGTGTCTATAAACACTAAGAGATATTTATAACCATACTTTCCTGGGAGGACCTCAGTAAAATCTACTTCCCAATTAGTCCCTGGTCGTGTCCCTCTTTCTCTCATGCCAGAGGGGACCTTTGATCTGGAAGCATTCACCAGGGAACATGAGACACAATCTCCCACTACCTTCTGGACTAGCTGGTTAAGGTCCGGGAAATAATAGAATTGTTCTTCTCTTTCTAGTAATGTTTTTAGTTTTTTTGTGTCCTAAGTGCGTCCACTGGTGGAGTTGA
>NW_008360304.1:2923574-2925395 GCF_000622305.1 Nannospalax galili | reverse complement strand
TGTTTTTAGTTTCTTGTGTCCCAAATGTGTCCACTGGTGAAGTTGGGAGATCAGCTCCAGTGCTGCTTCCCGGGGCAGTATAGTACGATTTTGATGTCTCCACATCTTGGTTTCAGGATCCAAAGTAGCATTAAGCTTTTGAACAAGTTCTAAATCTTGTTCAGTGTAAGTAAAAGAAGCTTCTGCTTTCTTTTCCTGTTTGTTCATCTCAGCCTTAAGGTCTGCTTGTGTGTAAAGAATGTATGTACCTTCTGCTGCCTGACAGGCAGTTTCATCCGCCATCCGATTGCCTCGAGCAATCGGCCCCTGGTCTCGTTGATGTCCAGGGCAGTGAATTATGCTGACCTGTTTTGGCAAGTACAAGGCTTGTAGAAGGGCCACTATTGTCTCTTTGTTTTTAATGTCCTTGCCCGCCTAGGTAAGGAGCCCCCGTCTCCGATAAATTTCTCCATGTACATGAGCCATGGCAAACGCATAGCGGCTGTCAGTGTAAATTGACCTTTTTTCCCTTTGCCGACTTTAGGGCCTGAGTCAGGGCTTCTAGTTCAGCCCGCTGGGCTGATGTTCTGGCCGGTAGTGCTTGGGCCCAGATTATCTTCTCCCCATCAACCACCACTGCCCCCACCTTATGCTCGCCATCTCGCAGAAAGCTGCTCCCATCCGTATACCAGGTGGCATCTGCATCAATTAGGGGCTGGTCAGTGAGGTCTTCCCTAGTCCCATGTGTCTCCGAAAGTATTTGCTGGCAGTTATGGGGAATCTCGGGGCCTTTTTCAGGAACTGGTAGCAGCATGGTGCTCACCGTCTCGTAGAAAGCTGCTCCCATCCATATACCAAGTGGCATCTGCATCAATTAGGGGCTGGTCAGTGAGGTCTTCCCTAGTCCCATGCATCTCTGAAAGTATTTGCTGGCAGTCATGGGGAATCTCGGGGCCTTTTTCGGGAACTGGTAGCAGCATGGCGGGGTTTAAGGTGGCCGGGCTACCAAACTTGATCTTTTCTGGATTTAATAGTAGTGCCTGATAATGGGTCACCCTAGCATTTGACAGCCATCTGTCAGGGGGCTGTCTAATGATGGATTCCACCGCATGTGGTGTTATAATAGTTAGGGGCTGGCCCATGGTGAGTTTCTCTGAGTCTTTTACCAGGGATGCTATTGCCGCCATGATTCTCAAGCATGGGGCCAGCCAGCGGCCACATTGTCCACTTTCTTTGAGAGATAAGCCACTGGTCTTTTCCAGAGTCCCAAAGTCCGAGTAAGAACTCCTTTTACCATCCCTTTATTTTCATCTATGTATAAGATGAAAGGTTTTGTCAAGTCTGGTAATCCTAGAGCTGGAGCCATCAGCAGCGCTCTTTTTATTTTGTCAAAAGCTCTCTGGTGTTCTTCCACCCAGATGAAAGGGGTCCCGTTCTTTGTTAAAGGATATAGAGGAGCTGCTATTTCAGTGAAACCCGGTATCCATAATCTACAGAATCCTGAACTTCCCAAGAACTCTCTGAGTCCTCTGGCTGAGGTTGGTGGGGGATAGAGGCTACCGCCTGTTTCCTGCTTTCCGTTAGCCAACATTGCCCTCCCTCCAACCAGTAGCCCAAATAGTTCACCTGCTGTAGGCAGATCTGGACTTTCTTTGCCGAGGCCCGATAGCCAAGTTCCCCCAGTCTCAATAGGAGAGCCTCCGTACCTTGCAGACAGCCAGCTTCTGTCTCGGCCGCTAAGAGTAGGTCATCCACATATTGAAGAAGCATAATCTGTGGGTTTCCTCCCTGAAAGTCAGCCAAATCATGATGTAGAGCTTCATCAAACAGAGTAGGGGAGTT
>NW_008360304.1:2920167-2922487 GCF_000622305.1 Nannospalax galili | reverse complement strand
TGCTGAGGTCCACTTTTCTTTCTGTGGTCCATCTGTATGTTTTTCCTCTGGTGGCCCCTTGGACCCAGGCTGTTTTGGAACTCATGGGCCCTTCGGTTGTGGTCAGGACCGAGTGTTGGGCTCCTGTGTCTACCATGAAGGTAGTCAATTGCCCCCCTACCTTTAAAGTTACCCTGGGCTCAGGGGGGAGCTCCTGGCCCCAACTGCCCTAGTCCCCTAGAGTCAGGACTGGGGTTGTTTTCTTTTGAGGTTTGTTCAGCTTCTTCGGACATTCTCGAGCCCAGTGTCCTCTTTCCTTGCTCGAGCCCAATGTCCTTTTTCCTTGCAATCGGCACATTGGTCTTTATCTACTCGGGGCCTCCTTTTGTCTCCGAGGTCCCTACCTGGTCCTGCTCCCTGAACTACTGTGGCCAAAATTCGACTTAATTCTTTATTTCTCTTTTTCTCTCTTTTATCTTCTCTAGCTTCCTGTTTTCTGATTCTGTCCTCTCTTTCTTCTAATGTTTCCCGCCTATTATAGATTCTTTCAGCTTCTCTTACTAAATCCTGCAAGGAGTACCCCTGAAGGCCTTCTAGCCATTGGAGCTTACCACGAATGTCAGGAGCTGATTGTCCTATGAAGGCCATAATAAGATCTGCCTGACACTCCTGGGCCGTGGGGTCAAAAGGGGTGTACATCTGATATCCCTCTATTAGACACTCTAGGAACCCTGTGGGGGTTTCATTTTCCCCCTGGGTTATAGCACGTACCTTTGCCAAATTGGTTGGGTGCCTTCCAGCCCCTTTGAGACCCACTATCAGAGTCTGGCAATAAAGACGGAGACGCTCCCTACTGGCCAGGGTCTCATGGTTCCAGTTGGGTCTGGTCAGAGGAAATCCTTCGTCTATTTCATTTGGGAGTAGAGTGGGTCTCCCATCCTTCCCGAGCATGTTTTTCTGGGCTTCTAGGATGATTCGCTGTCTCTCCTCTGTGGTTAAAAGTGCCTGGAGGAATTTTTGACAATCCTCCCAGGTGGGTTGGTGGGTGAGGAGGATAGACTCTATTAAAGCAGTTAGAGCCTGAGGGTCCTGAGAAAAAGAGGGGTTATGGGTCTTCCAATTATACAAGTCAGAGGCCGAAAAAGGCCAGTACTGGATCTGATCCCCTACAGTTTGGAGGGGAAAAGCCTGGGCAGTCCAGGTTCCATCAGAGGGGCCCTCTCTGTCCCTCCTCAGGTGGAGTCTGCTAGACAGAGGGGGGGGATTGGTCAGGTTTGGTAGAATCGGGAGAGGGATGAGTTTTCTGGGATGGAGGTGCCTGCACAGGTGGATAGGGAGGCGGAGGATCAAGGAGGGTTAGGGAGGCTTGGTCCTTGGGGAAGACTGGCTTTTGTTTTGTCTTTTCAGGGGAAGACTGAAGGGGCAGGAGGGAAGAAGTGGGATTCGGGGGAGCCAAAGGGGTAAGGGGCCCGTATTCCTTAACCTGTAGGATAATAGCAAAGTCAAAAGTCCCATCCTTTGGCCATCCCTTCTCAAAAGAGGGCCACTCAGAGGAACAGAGACTCTACCACTTCCTCTTTCGGACCTCCACTGATAAGTTGTGGGCCCGTTCCATGACCTCTTTCCAGTATTCTAGAGTTAAGCCAGTTTTTCTTCTGTGGGGGACGTGAATTTATCTGGGATTCATGCCTGGGAACCCCCTTATCCTTTCATGGGAGTCTTTTGATGGCGAGCGCCCTATGGCTCTTATTTGCTCAACTCGTGCCCACGGGGCTTTTTCAGTGGCAGAAGAGAGGAATGGAGAGGAGAAGGAAGTACAGGGAGGCTGTCTCATCTCCACCTGTGCGGGCAGTCAGGGTCCGCTAAGAGGGCTAAGAGCCTTCAGCTTATGCCAGGGAGTAGCCCTGGCCAGAAAGCCTCAATTACTCTTTTGCCATTAATGGTCCCACACGAAAACAATAGTGACCTGTGAATGTGCTTAAGGACAAGTACCTATAGTTGCCCAGTTTTTCTTCTGTGGGGGACATGAATTTATCTGGGATTCACGCCTGGGAACCCCCTTATCCTTTCATGGGAGTCTTTTGATGGCGAGAGCCCTATGGCTCTTATTTGCTCGACTCGTGCCCGCGGGGCTTTTTCAGTGGCCGGAAAAGAAAATAGAGAGGGGTGGAAGATATAGAGAACAAATGGAGGGGAAAAGGGGAAGAAGCTTTTAAGACAGAAAGCGTATAGAAAAATACAAAACCAGACCTTCCCCTTTTAAGACATTAACATAACCATCAAGTACATACACATCACATTGAATCACATTCGTGTGGACCGGTCCTTCTTTCACTCAGAC
>NW_008360304.1:2912053-2919947 GCF_000622305.1 Nannospalax galili | reverse complement strand
CATACAGGTCCTGTACAGGCACAACTGTTCAGACGGAACGTTCCCAGAGCAGAAAATGACTGACAGACATTAAGACCAAGACAAACCACAAGACGTCTGTCCTTACCTCCTGCTGATCTGAGGAAATGGGTCTGGGGGCGACCGGATCCCAGACGAGCCCCCAAATGTTGGACCCCCCCCAGTCTGGGGTACCCAACGTTCACGGGAGGCCGCACCCCAATAACTCAGTCCCCAGACCAGGAGATGCAACAAGCAAGAGGACTTTATTGGCGTCTGCGCAGATGGGCTCCTGCCTCACTCGGAGAGGAGAAGAAGCCCCGAGCTCAGCTTACAGGCTGCTTATAAAGGCAAAACCCACAAACCACAAGCGGCTCCTAAGCCAAGAAAAGCAGAAGAGGGAGGGGGGGATTTTTCGGGTGATTTCCAGCTTGGGCAAGGTGCACAAAAAGGTCAACTCTTTCTTAGCAGTTTAGAATTTTTTTTTCATTTTACTTCCTTGTACAACTTTTTCTGTGGCCTGGGGGATTTGGTTTGAATCCAACAAAAATAAAATATAGAGCCTTAAAATATCACTTATTAGAGTAGTTTTAGGCTCACAGCCAAACTAAGTGTAGAGTTCCCACCTAACTCCTGTCCCTGGTTCCAGCCCTCCCCACTCTCAACCTCCTGAACTAGAGTGGTACCTTTGCTATCATTGTTGAATCTGCCTTGGCAGGGTTCACATTTATTGGAGATTTTAAATTTTTAAATTTTTAATTCTCTCTCTCCTCTCTCTCTCTCTCTCTCTCTCTCTCTCTCTCTCTCTCTCTCCCCAGTCTTTCTCCTCTTCTTTTCTCTTCATGTGGAGGCCAGAAGACAATCTCAAGTGTCATCCTCAGGAACACCATCTACACCTTTGAGACAGGCTCTTTCATGGGAGCTCACCAATTAGGCTAGACCAGCTGGCCCCAGGGATCCTTCTGTCTCCACCTCCCCAACACTAGGATTATCAGTGGGTGACACCATGCATGGCTTTTTACATGGTTCTGGGTATTCTGGGTATCACACTCAGGTCCTAATCTCTGCCCAATAAGCACTTTACTGAGCCCCCTCACTAGCCTCTTTCCTTCTTTTATGAGACAAGTTCCTGTAGTTCTTGCTATGTAGCCCAGGCTGGCCTTGAAATTCTGGTTCACCTGCCTTTGCCTCCCAGCTGCTGAGATTACAAGCCTGTGCTACCTTGTCTGGCTCATTAAAAGCCTTTGGAAAGTGCTAAACTGCATCTCTGTCCTTGGAGGACACCAGGTTTTTCTGGATAAATGCCGGGTTGGTGGGGGGCATGCTGGATAGCTTCAGTTGACGACACCTCAATTGAGGAATTTCTTCCATCTGATTGACCTGAGGCCATGTCTGTGGGGCATTTTTCTTGATTGCTGAGTGTTGTGGGATGTGTCACCCCTGGGCAGGTAGTCCTGTGTTGTATAAGAAAACAGGCTGAATACAGACCAGGGAAGCAAGCCAGTAAGGTGTGGTTAGTATACTCCCTTGACAGTGTCATCCAGTTTGTCTAATCCCAGTGATGCTAGGGTAGGAGGACTGTTTGGAGAGGAGACCCAGTGGTGACAAGCAGGTGTTCTGCAGCTGTACCTTCAGGGCAAGGGCCAATGGTTTCAGCTGAGCTGTGTCAGGGTCATTGATGCCTCATCACTGCTGTCAGGCTGTGGGGTGACTCATGGCCAAATTTTGCCAGTTAGAATAGCTTCCTCCAGGGAGGAAGCATGGTATCAACAACCCAGGCCACATGAAGAATTCCAGGTAACCAATGGTGTGATTAATGCTGCAGGAACAAGGAGGGACCCTGGGGTCCTAAGGGAGACTCAGGAGAGGTCTCAGGAGGAGATGAGGCTTCATCAGCCATGACCAAAAGGGTTGGAAGGAGGGGGAAACAGAGGCCAATGTTTATCCAGCATATGCTGCATGTTGGAATCTGTGCTAGCCAGTACCCAACCCCCATCCCATTGAATCTTCACAGTTCTAAGGAGTAGATGTGTCTTATTCCAAACTTACTGGGAAGGAAAAGGAATACTGAGATTTCTAAAAGTTAACTTTTCCCAAGAGCAAAAGCTAGCAAATAAAATAAGTTATTGCCTGCATGTATGTAAGTACATCTGTTTTGTGCACTGCACATGGGGGTCAGAAGAGGGTGTCCCATCTCATGGGACTGGAGTTACAGATAGCTCTTAGCTGCCATGTGAGTGCTGGGAACTGAATGCAGGTCCTCTGCATAAGTAGCCAATGCTCTTAACCACTGAGCCACCTCTTAATTTTTTTGATACAATGTCTTATGTATTTCAGGCTGGCATTAAACTCAGTATGTAGCTAAGGATGGCTCTGAATTTCTCATCCTCCAGCCTTCACCTCCTGGCTCCTGAGTGCTGGGATTACAAGCAGGTGCCACCATATCGGGTGTTTTTTTTGTTTTTTTGTTTTTCTTTTTGAGACAGGGTCTCCTTGTAGCCCCAGCTGTCCTGGAACTCACTATGTAGACCAGGCTGGCTTTAAGCTCACAAAGATCCACCTGCCTCTGCCTTCCGAGTGCTGGGATTAAAGGCGTTCGTCACCACTCATCAGGTTTTATCCAGTGCTGTGGATCAAACCCAGTGCTTCCTGAATGCTAGGCAAACACCACAAACTGGGCTTATCCCCAGTTTGTTTTTTTTTTTATGCAGGTTTTTTATGCAGCATCTCCTCTTCCCAACTTTTGTTTTAAGTCACGGTTACTCATCAGTGGAGATGGGAGGACCCTGCTGATGGATCAGATGTGGTGTTTGGTTACTTGCAAGAACTGGTGCTGCATAATCCCTCAGGAACAGAGAGGGAATCAGAAGTCTTTGTTGTTAGCAGGCCTACGCTGTGCTCAGGTGGCTACCAGAAGCCAGCGCTAGGGGGCGCTGTGTGCACATTCAGGCTTCTTTTATCCATCTTCCCACACAGCAACTTTGGGCTGAGATGTCTGAGACTACCTCCGCAGATCTTGGCCTCAATTCCTTGCTGGATTGTGTTGGAATCTGGCTTATCATTGTCATCAATACTGCTTGTTTTATAAAGTTGGATTAAAAAAAAAATCAGCAATCGTCAAAATGAGGCACCTGTGGCACTGGAATGGTTGATCCCTTATGGAAGGGATTATTTATCACATTATCCTTATTTGAAGAGATACTTCTCATTTAGCAAATTGAATTTAATTAATTTCCATATTTCAAGAGCTCCATAGCTGCTGACTGGATTCACTTGGCCAGCAGCTCCTGAAAATCTGTGTCTTTCAGTCTTGCATCGATTTGCATTCTAAAAGGCTATATTTATATTTACTTCTCTAGAGTAAAACTGATTGGTATGCCAGGCCACACTGAGCAATTCTCTGGAGGAAAGTGGATTCCTTAGTAAAACACAGCCCAAGGATTTGTGGCCAATGGATGAATACTGAGAGCTAATGAAAGAGGATGAAAGGAGAAGGCTTCTGGGCAGGAGATGTGCTTTCCCTTCCTTTTAAGTTCTGGAAAGTAGTCTGGGCTAGACCCAAGGGCAGACACAGCTATGACCCAAATAGCCTGATCAATGTAGAAGGTGCTTTTCATAGAGCTGAGCCAGCGCCTCACTCACGTGTCTGAACCTTGACTTTTCCATGCTTGTTTCCCAATGGTCTTAGAGGAAGCCCATATCTGGGGCTGTTCTCAAGCCAGTTCTAGCCTTTTCAAAGCTCCTGTTCAGGGTCACACTGTGAATGGGCTGGCAGTACTCGCAGAGCTATGCCTGGATGTTTGGAACCCTGGCCTAGGAAGTTACTACTTTTTCATACATTAGTATGTCAACAGGTAGCATTTGTTCCTGGATTGGGTCCAAAACTAGTTTTATGAAATGCTTCAAAACAAAATAACATGGGCTAAGAGAGTAGCTCACTAACAGAGAACTTGTACTTACTCAGCATGTGATGGGCTCTAGGTTCAATCTAAGCAGCAACACACACACACACACACACACACACACACACACACACATACGCCGAACCAGTTGTCAAATTTATAATTAGACTGATATATACCATATAGCATAGTATTTGCATATTTCTATAAAATTCAGAATTTATTTACACATGCACACACTAATCCAGGCAGGGCATGAATATGTGATTTCTTTATATCTCCAGGAAAAGTCTGCCATCAGCATTTCATAACCAGTAATCAGTACTCGGATTGATAGCATTATCATTCTAAACAAATACTAACATTTATTCTCCTATGCTTCCAAATAGCTACCGTATTGAATGTTGAAACACAGGTTCCCAGTTCATAAAGCATTGTCATGTTTCGTACTTTGTGTGAGCATCACTCCAGCCTAGTTTTAAATTGAGAAGTCTCAGTCTCAGAGGGTAAGCAACATGTCTGTGACAGGTAACCTCCATTGTCAACTTGACTGGATTTACAGTCACCACACTTCTGGGTGTGACTGCAAGGGTGCTTCTAGTAAGGTTTTACTGAGGAAGGAAGACCCACTTTGCATGTAGGTGGAGCCATCTCCACCTGCTGGTGTCCCAGACTGGTAAAAAGGAGAAAGTGAGTGGAGTCTGGCATTCATTTCCTTCTGCTTCCCGAGCACAGATGCACTGCAACCAGCTGCCTCATGCTCCTGCCACCTCTGCAAGAGTCATTTTCTCCATTTCACCTTTCTGCCATGATGTATCATCCCTTCAAACTGTGAGTCAAAATGGCTTCTTCCTTCTTTAAGTTTCTTTTGCCAGGTATTTTGTCAGCAATGCAGTGTCCTAGATTAGGGAACCACTTATAGATGGTGCTAGACTCATCCAGGTCTTTCCGAGGATCATTTGCTACAATCATTTCTCTACAATCATATTTTGGGAGCTCAAAAATATTGAGGAGTGGGTTTGAGAGCTGGCTCAGTGTTTAAGGGCACCAGCTGCTCTTGCAAAGGACCCACATGGTGATTAAAAAAATGGTTTCCTAACTCTAGTCCCAGGGGATCCAATGCCCTCTTCTGGCTTTTGTGGACACAGCATGCATTGGTACACATACATACTTACATGTAGGCAAAATACACATACAGATAAAATAAAAATAAAATAAATATTTCAAACATTGAAGAGGTGAGATAGTTATAAAAAAACAAGACCTGCCATTTAAAATGTTATCCTTTGTGCCAGTCCTTGAGCTAGGCACTTCTTGTAGAATCATTATGGCCTCCCTTAGCAGTAAGTAGCCTAATTCTCACTTTTTTAATGAAGAATCTACTTTCACCAAGATGAATCAACGAACTCAGGATTTCACAGCCTTGTATCTCTGAAGTCAAGCTTTAACTCAGTTTCATCCGACTCCCAGGCCCATGCTCTTTGCATTCAATGAAGTTACCTATCAGTCATTTTCACTTCATTGAAAATTTAAGTCAACTGTTACTATCTTTTGTATAGGTATTTGCATTTTAATGCATCTCTACTTATAGAATGAAGGAACTGGTTCCCAGTTCTAAAACAAGATCCAAGTGTCAAGGACTAGATGAGCCAGAATCTTGAGTGGTGAACAGGCTTCTCAGTATCTGCAAAAGTTCACAGAGCTGACTGGTCCTGAAACTGCTGGGAGCACAGCTTCAATTCAGCCCATCTACCGAGAGCTGCCTCAGCTCTGTCGCAGCAGCGCGGCTCCCTAGGAACTGTGTGACCATGACAACTTCCTTAGTGTCTCGGAATCTCTTCTTCTTCCCTTGAAAATAGGGATTAAATTAGATTAGTTGTGTGTGAATCACAGGGCAAAACAAAGAAGGTACTCTGGCATGTTCTGTTCTGGAGAGTCTTAGCCCCTTAGGTCTGTAGGGCAGTTGTGACAAATGCTCCAGGGAGCTGCTGTCTCCGGAAGGGTATTTGCAGGGAGCGGCACCTACCACTTGTTGCAGGAGCATCCAGTGCTCTTCACTGCACAAAGGGAAAAGCTGCAGACTGTGAAGAAGCAAGTCTGCTAAGCGTTAGGAGCACTTCCTGGTCAGTGGGCCCTGAGGGTGCCAAGCAGTAAGTTTATTTCTTTCCTTTCTCCTTCAGGTTCACATTTAGTAGTTGCCAATGTGAACAGCATTTGCTGGCTTCTCAATTCTGGATGTAAAAGGCCCCCACTCAGCCAAATCCTGGCACTTCCTAGATTCAATAGAGATATTCATGACTTCATACCCAGTTTTCCGTGGTTTCATTTTAGTCTGTGTGACTTTGGATCCAAGATTAGAGAAAGAATGGAAAATGATAAAGCCATTTACCCCTAGGTAATATGTCTTGTGCAGACAACTGTGTGAGTCAGAGCTTGTACTCTGATCTCTGGCTGCATGACTGGACTAGGTAAGGTGCAATGTGCATATTTGTGGCCTGGGCCCTTTGTTCAAGAAACCTGTAATAACCTACTAGACATAGACATATACACAGTAATTCAGAAATCAAACTTGGTCATGTTTGAAGCAAGCAAAATCCAAGGCAAATCACTGATGGTGTGCAGCTTCAGGGAAGGTTTTTCACATCTGGCAATTAAATAGGGGCCATTCAAGAATTTACAGGAATGAAGGGAATATCAGCAAGAACTTTAGACAGAAGAAATAACTCACACAGAGGAGGGACTAGATCCAATGCATTTAATGCATGAGAATATAGCAACCTACTTGGTTTCTTTATTTTAGGAGAATGGCAGGCATCAAGCTGTAAAGGAAAGCTGGGAGTGTGGGCTTGATCTTTTAGATAGTGCAGTTTCTGAAAGCTTTTGAGCAAACAAATGTAATGTGGACTGGGGTGTTCCTGGGAGGTGATATTTGCAGGGGATCTGCAGGGGACTCAAAAAGGAGCAAAAGAAGAGACAGCACAGAAGGAAATCACTGTTTCATGACTGAAGCTGACATGAAATCCTGATAGCTTGTACTTTTAGTGGGGAGGGGGTTGGGTATGAGGACATCAAGCACACCTGGAGAGCAAACAGACGGGGGCCTCACAGGACAGCCAGCATAGGTTGGTGGCAGAAAGTTGGAGCTTGTTTGCAGGACAATGTAAATAAGTTGAGTTTGAGGTCTGCCAAGGTACCAGAAAGAGATGGGACATTCTGGTACCTTGTCAGACATTTCCTTCTGACATTCAAGAGATGGGACTCAATTCCAGCTTCAGAGATATAGGTCTGGGCTTTATCTGCATGGAAGAGACAGCCTAAGTGGTGATGGATGGCTTTTCTCTAGGCCCTTGTGTCTGTGTGGGACATAAGATAGAGGAGGAGGCTACAGGAGCTGGTGGAAATCCTAAGAACGATCAGGAGAGTTGAAAGAGCAAAGTTGAAAGCTAGGAGGGCAGGAGCATGGAAGAGAGTAGGCCAAGGCCTTGGTATGGAGGGAGAGCTTCATGGCAAGGCACACTGGGCTTTTGGTGGCAGGTTAGAGTTGGGGTATGGAGGGGCAGAGCATCAGGAAAGGGCAACTGAGCAACTATTCTGGCTATGAGGCTGGCTTCCTAAGAAGGGTGGCCCTGTAGTCATGATAGTTTCAGGACTGGTTCATACTGACATTGATAGGGGCACCCTATCAGGCCTGGTGCGGTGATGCATGGCAGTGATCTCAGCATTTGGAAAAGCGGAGACAGGAGGATTGTGAGTTTGAGACCAGCCTGGGCTATGCAGCGAGTCTCTCAAATAAATTAAAAAATTAAAAAGTGTTGGGGACCCCTGTTGTGTAAAGTAGCAGTCTCTCCATGTCTGGATAGCCTATGGGCTCGGCTTCATATGCAGAGACTCCTTTTATCAGCAGGGTGCCTTCCCGGCATCTTCCTGACTCATCTTTTGAAGCAGCCATCACAGAAACATGGCCTCCGGCTCTGGAAACTGCCAGCCTTTCCTGT
>NW_008360304.1:2904553-2911915 GCF_000622305.1 Nannospalax galili | reverse complement strand
AGACTTGGAGCCGAGCTAAGTCACTGAATAAAAGGGCTGTACCACTGACTGAGCTGAGTTCTGTGTGTGATCCTGCCTCTCTGGAGAGAGCTGTCTCTTTGTAAACCGCGACTCACGGAAATCCAGCTTTTGCCGTCTCAGCACCTTCCCACGCGATCTGGCAGCTAACAGATTTCGTATCTCGAGGAAGTGCATGGTGGATTGGGACGGAACCCGACCAGGCCAGCCCCAGTAGCAGAGAGCCTCAGCAACGTGGAGAAGCAGGGACCCGCCAGCAACGCGGAGAGCCAGGGACCCAAACAGCAACGCGGTGCGCGCAGGAGACTGGCGCAGCGCCCAGCAGCTGGTGCTCCGAGATCCCTGCGCCCCCATAAAAAAAGGCCGGATTTCATGGTTGGGACTTCACAGATTATGTCCAACTGAAACAAGGTCTCAGAAAGGATTCGGGGGTATGGATAAGCTCAGAGCTGAGGCAGGACAAGGGCTGGGACCACAGGCAGACATTGCTAGACAAATGGCAATGGTTTCTTTTCTGTTTCCTAAGACCTAATTGCTCACGGATCTCTCTAGGGCTGCTGAAGGGGCAGAGGGACTCCAAGCTCCTCTACCTCCATTCACTCCAAGAAAGTCTATGCTTTTTGCTTATCCCGTTCTGTGGTAGGATTGAACTTTATTACTATAAAATGAAGTTTGGTAGAAGAATTGGCCTCCTGAAAATGAGCAGAGGATGATGACCGGCAGTGTGAAAAAGCTAAAGGCAATTCGAGGTCCATCCACAAAGGAACAATTGAACGAATTGCAGCTGCTGTACAAGATCAGAAAGATCTGCATAGAGATCAGCTTAGCCCAGGGGGATGTCCCCCCACTCCCCGCCCCATGTTGTTGAGGGCCAGAAGCAAGTTTCAGGATAATACATATGGTATACACATTTATAAAACAAGGAAAACCTGTGTACTTTTGTATATACTGAGATGAAAGAGTGTGAGCAAGGTTCCACACCAGACTGGCTTGTTCAAGCCCTGCAGTTAAAAGAGGGAAAAGAATTACCACATTTTGTTTCTTGATGGGGGAGGGAGGAATTCTTCTGTATTGGATAAATCATTACTATCAGTCTGTGCCTTTTTATGTTTTTATTTGGAAATAACTATAGATTCATTAGAAGTTGTGAAATAGTTCAGAAAATCTTCTTTCCTGCAAGGTGGTGCCTTACATAATGGTAGTGTAGAACAGAAGTTAGAGAACAGAACAGATCTTGGTGCCATCCATAGACCTTATACAGAGCTCAAAAGTTTTCAAAAACATTTAGGTACATATAATCTTTTTTTTTTTTGGTCTTTTGAGTCAGGGTCTCCCTGTAGCCCCAGCTGTCCTGGAACTCACTATGTAGACCAGGTTGGGCTTGCACTCACAGAGATCTGCCTGCCTCTGCCTCCCAAGTGCTGGGACTACAGGTGTGTGCCACCACGCATGACTACTACATACAATTTTATGCAAAGTTATCACACATGTAGATTTATGTGGCTGTCATTCAATACACACTATACACATCACCACAAAGATCCCTTAAGTCAGATCTTTTCCCCCTTTCTGTTCCCTGGCAATGAGTTTTCCCTGTAAACTTTGTTTGATGGGTGAATTAGAGTATCTCTTTCAGTGCGTGCCCTGTCTTTTCATCCTTGAAGTGGAAACTTCTTCACAGAAGGAAGTTTTTCCTTCTGATGAAATCCCATATATTGGCTTTTCTTTATGAATTGTGCTTTTGGTGTTACATCTAAGTACTTTTCACCCAGCCTTTGATCCTAAAATATTTCCAATAGGGTGGTATCTAATATCAACTAGTTACAGCTATGACTGGAAATCACTTGAGAAGATTCATGATTCATATGAAAGGAAATGGGAACAGCTGCTGGAATTGTCCACGGCTGGGTAACTGGAATGAGGCCCCCAGAGGAAGACTCAGTGTGATATTTCAAGTAGGAGGGGTGAGCTAGGAGCAAGTTCTTTCCTGCTTATATACAGGTTTTCTCAAGCCTTTCAAAAGTCACTGTGAAGGAATACCACTTCCCATTAGCATTATGAACTTCTTTGAAACGTATTGCTATGGGCAAATATTATCCAAATAACATATAGTGGAAATAAATGGTGGTTTGATCATGGTTGAAGAGACCACAGAAAGTAGTAAGAAGAGAAAATAACAGCTGTCCAAAGAAAGCAAATAGTCCATGTGGCTCCCATCTTGTTAATCCTCTGGACAACAGTAGAACTCATTATGTGAAGACAAAGCTCAAGGGAGCCTAAGGAAACTACCCAATACTATTCTAATGCCTAGTGGCAGAACATAAGTCCACATCCTCAAAGTCTTAACTACCACACTCATAAAGGAAGTTTAATAGGATGCAAAGCATCAGGCAAAGGACAGAGAAATTGGCGCCAAGTCCCCACAAATTTGACAACAATGTACCATAGTGACTCACCCTAATATGCTCTTGATAACAGTCCTGCCACTGCCACAAAGACTGGAAGATGCCCATTGTAATAACTCACTACAGAAGCCTAAACAAAGGAATACAATAATCGCGGAGGGAGAATTTCCCTGTGAGGAGAGAAAGGACCAGGAGGGAAGATTTGATTAAAAGACACAAAACAAATTGCTGAAGAAATACCAGGCTGGGATCTGGGAAATTCTGGAACAATCATTTCGACCTGAACCAAAGGGAAAGGCTGGAAAATCTCAAGAAAACTCCAAGTATCCCCAGGTGTCAGGAGAATGAGACGGTCAAGCTGGTGCAAAGCAGAAGGGACAAAAATGATCAGGCAGCAGTCCAGTCACCCAGGAAGCCATGAACTCTGTAGTTGTATGTGTCTGTCTTCATGGCTTACTCATGACTTGGTAAAATGACCTTTATATTTAAGCAGTTAACCAGTGAAGCTAAGCCTTGGAGAGGTACCTGGGAGCTAAGAATGGAAAGGTGGCCTTCCTTCCCGAGGCCTCATCCTTTAGAGATGAGCCCCCATTCCTTTGTACCATCCTGTGGGAGGTACCTCCACCACACAACAGGAAGCCTTTTCCAACTGTGCCGCGATAGACTAGGCCTTCAATATATGCCTTCTTTTCTGCCTTTATGTTTAATAGGAAAATAAGGTTCATCTTCTCTAGTTTTAGCTTTTAGTTATAACCTAGTTATGCATATGGTACTATAATGTCCTAGCCATGCAACACTGGACAGTCCACTGGACCAGGCATGGCCGAGCCCAGAGCTATGACACTGTTCTGGCTTGGTTTCCATTGGCATGATAAAACACTGACCAAAAACAAGATGGGGAAGAAAGATTCTATTGCATCTTACTCTTCTGAGTGACAGTCCATCACTGATAGAAGTCAAGGCAGGAACCTAAGCAGGGCAGGAACTTGGAGGCAGGAACTGAAGCACAGACCGAGGAGGAATGCTGCTTACTGGTGTGCTCCATTGGCCCATGCTCAGCCTGCTTTTTTTTTTTTTTTTTTAAATATAACCCAAGACCACCTGCCCAAAGATAGCACCACCCACAGTGAGCTGGAATCTCCCACATCACTCAACAATCAAAGAACTGCCTCACAGACATGCCCACAGGCCAATTCAATAGAGGAAATTCCTCAAATGAAGTTCAGTCTTCCTAGGTATGTCAAAGTTGACAATTAAAGCTATCCAGCACATGATCAATCAAGCTTCCAGCTGGAGCCCAGGACAGCATTCAATGCATATTCCAGGCCACAAATGGGAGAAAAGCTTCTCTTCTCACCCCTCTTAAGGGCGTCTCCTCTGCAAAGCAGTACTCTTTTCCCAACACTGTGGTAGCTGGTACCTGCCAGGTGTGGAAGCAAAAGCCAACATCCAAGCAAACCGCCAGCTCTGTCTCTCCCTGATGCTAGTCAGTCATGAGAATATTTTCCCAGGACTTAGGACCCATGAGATACCTGTGGTCCCTTGGGTCTGTTGCTGATCTTGTATGAAATGCCCTGATCACAGCCTCTTCTTCCCTGGACATGCCTAATTCCCATTCATCCAACAGGAATAATGTGGTAACCCTCTCCAAGGAATCTACCCTGTCTTGCTCCCATATTCCTTTAGCTCTCCAAGCCATCCCATTTATGTAGATGTATTGCAATTTCTTTTTAACTTTTCTTTTACTCTTCCTAGAGTATACATACTTCTTAAGGGAAGACAATCTGCATGAATCATGACTGATAACCAGAGGCCAAACATGGGCCTTGGCAAATTTTTGAAAGATGAGCAGATGCTGGAACACAGAAGTGAAGTGCATCACTCAGGAGAGGTGTGGTGAAGAACAGAGAGGGTGACAGAGGGAGCCGGGCTAGAATTCCAGTCCTACCACTTAGGAGCTGCATGACATCAGACCCATCTAAGCTTTAATTTTCTCACTTGAGAAATAATAGCCACAACAGTGATAACCTAGAATTCATTATTATTACAAATAACTCAAGATTAAGTAAGGTAGCATAATTATTTAAACTAGAACTCACTACATTCTAAAGTCTTAGCAAATATTAGCAACACTCTTACTTCTTCAATTCTAGCCTAATTCCTTTCTGCTAGGGTGCATTTTGAAGAGAAAAATTATTGCTATTATTTAGAAAAATCCTGGGATTCCTATGATTTGATAATCATAAAGTGGAATTTTTTCCAAAGGCAGCCCCAAGTATTCCAGAAGCATGTAGAGAGTCATTGTTTAGAACCATGACTAAATATCACTTCGCTGTTGGCCAGGAGTCTCATGACCAGGGAACATACTGATGGTCTTCTCTAGAGCCATTTTTTGCTATCATAAGACTCGTCACTAGGTGGCAGCTGAGCGGGGTCACTGGGAGAGAAGCCAAACCCAACCCTTATGAGGGTTGTACCAGAGACCTAGTTGCTGAGGTGTGAATATTTGACTCATTTGATGAGTTTCAGCCCAAAACAAATGAAATATAATATCCCCAAGAGTGTTGAGTAAAAGAGACTTGCAAGCCCTAGAGTAATTTTCACAGAAATAGGGGGATTAGGGGTCTGACAAAAGAAAACACAAAAGCTTATAAACTACTTAGATAATTGTGATAAATCAGATCCTAAGATAATGAGGTGGTCATGTATGAAGCTTCACACAGTCACGCTTCTCCCTTGCGTGTCCAACTAGTGTGTGGGGTGGGGTGGGGGGTGGGGTGAGGGTGGGAATTGGAGGCCAGAATTTCTAGGGAAGCCTAAGAAAAGGGCATTCAGTATACTTCCTCTTTTCTTTTTTCTTTTCTTTTAAGATTTTATTATTTTTATTTTTTATGTGTATGTGTGTATTGCCTACATGTAGGTAAGTGCACCCGTGCCATGCAATGCCAGCAGAGGACAGAAGAGGCTGTTGGATCACCTGGAACTGGAGTTAGGGACAGTTGTTAGCTGCCATGTGGGTGCTGGGATTCGAACCCCGGTCTTCTGCAAGAATAAGCAGTGTTCTTAACCGCTGAACCATCTCTCCAGGCCCACACCTCTTCTTTTCATAATGCCAAGAGGGGAAAACACCACTCAATGGAATCTGACTACAGGGTAGAGGGAAAGGCACTGCAGGTGAATGGATTTTCTAAAAAGTAAAGGAATTGCAGCTGTAATCATGAAGACAGTAGTAACATTTACTAAGTACTGACTATGCACAGAACTGTCTGTCTTACCTACTTTGTCTCATTAGGTCCTCCAACTACTCAGTGAGGTAGCAGTGGTTCATATTCCCACTTGACAACTAGAGAGATGAATTTGTCTAAAGACACAGTTCAATTCCAGAGCTTAGACTGAAATCGCAGCAGTCTGACTCCAGAGCAAGGTGGTGGGCAGGAATCCAGCGAGCTTTAGAGCATTCTTCTCCCTGTCTCCTAGACCTCTTGGTGCACTAACTGGGCTGCAAAGGAACAGCATTATGGGATGGCCTGGACACTACAGGTGCTCAGGTGTCTCCTGAAGTTGCACTGAAGATGGGGGAACCAAAAGATAGCTATTTTTTTCTTTTGAGGGTGCACCCTGGAGTCACCATGGTCTCTCACAGGCCAAGGCTTCACGTGGGTTCTCGTGCCCCAGCCATCAGGGGTCCACGTGTTTCCTTCACTCCCAGAGGATGCTGTAAAAATCAGCACAAAGTGCTTCTCTTACTGTGCTTTACCTGTTTGTTGACCCCAACACCAGATTACCAGTTCCCAGAGGATCTGAGCTTGCCCTTATCTTGTTTGTCATTGGCTGCTCAATCCTGCCCCATGCCAGATACTAACAGGTGCTCATGGGCTCTTCATCAAATGAAAGAATTCTTGAATAACCCATTTGCCCTCAGGGTAGCCGGTAGAATATCCCAAGTCATAAAATTGTGTTTAAAACAGCAGCAGGCTTTCACAGTGCTGGCCCCAGGGCATACATAGGCCCTGGGAGCTGAGCCACAGAGCATCTACCATTGAGACAGGACAAAAGTCTAGGATGTACTTGCTGAGGCTGTTGAAAGGAAGAGTAGGGATTCTGTTCTCTAGATTCCTTGGGAGCCTGTGGGTGCTCACCTGGAGGTCCCTGTTTACAGCAAGGTGACATGAAGACAGACCGTCCAACTGCTGCTGTGATGCTTCCTCCAGTCCTAGGCATCAGCTAGAGCACTCCCTGAAGAGGGTCCCTGCTCCCTCACCAACAGGATCCCAAGGACTTCTCATGCTCCTGAGAAAAGGGAACCTAGCTGATAAGCACCTTGGTCTTTGAAGTCAAGAGAAGCAGACTTTTCTCCACTGTTTGGCCAACACAGCAGGCTTCCCCTTTGATCTCTAAAGAGAACAGGTTTTAACAGTCCCGCTCACCCCCACCCCCAACTTAAAAAAAAATACATCTTCCCACCTTCTGCAGGAAGCAGAAGCCTCCCCCTTAAAAAACCCCAGCTCATGATCCAGGGCAGACATTTTCCCTGCCCAGAAGGGAAACTGTCCCATATGTTCCTTTGCTAATAAACTCTGCTTTCTCCTGATCAACCCTATTCGTCATATGGCTACTTTTTAATCTATCAGATGGTGCCAAAACCAGATTCTTACTTCAAGGGACCTGCCTGGACTTCTCCAATGCCTTGGCTTTCAGCATAGCTTGTGTCTACAAATTAAGAGTTCCTGAGAACTTGGCTTCCCATTCACAGCTACAATGTTTGGTGGGAAACATGGATTTCTTTTTCTATTTGGGTCACACACACACACACACACACACATATATATCTATATATATCTTGATATCTATCTATCTCATATATATATATATATATATATATATATGGGTGACTAGATATATATATGTATGTGGCCAGATTGCAGTCATGGGGAGAGAG
>NW_008360304.1:2903298-2904426 GCF_000622305.1 Nannospalax galili | reverse complement strand
GGGCATAGTGGCATTTGCCTTCAATTCCAACACTTGGAAGACAGAAGCAGGCAGTGAGTTCGAGCCCAGCCTGGTCTATAAAGTAAGTTCCAGACCAACCAGGACTACACAGTGAGACTCTGTCTCAGAAATAATAAATAAATAAATAAATAAATATTTTTAAGGGGTGGGTGTTAAGGTTCAGATAGCCCCACCCCCTCACCAACAGGGCCTCATGCAGGGAACCGAGCTGATAAGCACCCTGGTCTTTGAAGTCAGGAGAAGCAGACTTTTCTCCACTGTTTAGCCAACATAGCAGGCTTCCTCTGATCGCTAAAGAGGGCAGGTTTTAACAGTCCCACTGGCCTGCTCCCCTCCCCCAACTTTAAAAAAATATACCTTCCTGCCTTCTGCATCCTCCCAGAAGCCTCCCCCTTTAAAAGACCCCAGCTCATGACCCGGGGCAGACATTTTTCCTGCCAGGAAGGGAATCTGTCCCATGTGTTCCTTTGCTAATAAACTCTATTCTGATGGAGTTTTATCTGTGTCCTGATGCTTCCTCCTGATCAACCCTATTTGTCATATGGCTACTTTTTACCTATCAGATGGTGCCAAAACCCGGTTCTTACTTCAAGGGACCCGCCTGGACTTCTCCAATGCCACTAACTTGGCTTTCAAGGTGCAAAGGGGGCTGACACTTTGTGATGACTAGACCTGTGAAGCAGCTGAAAATTTGTTGTACTCCAGGGCCAAAATCTTACAAGAGACAAGCTACTACCAACACATACTTACAGCAATGAGAGGTAAAAAAAGTAATAGCCTACTTGGATGGGAGACTTAACATGCAGACTCCACTGGTCCCAATCGCTCCCCTTTTCTGCATTGTGATTCTAAGCCTGTTTTTCTCTGGAATAGAGTTATTTCCCTCTCTGATACTCAGATGCTCTATGCTTGCTTATGTTCCTGCCCCATCATTCCCTGAGTGCTTTCTAGTTATAATGTCAGGGTAATATTAATTATATTGGTAAATTGTCACATGCTGTTTGAGCTCACTGAGACACTGACTCTGGAGATGGAATTGGCCCTCACGCTTCAGACTCAAGCCTATTATCTCAAGATGTGTTCTCCAAGACTTTTCTAGGTTCAAGT
>NW_008360304.1:2888830-2902877 GCF_000622305.1 Nannospalax galili | reverse complement strand
AAAAGTAATTACAAAAATCTTATATCTTACATATAATTATATATGTATACACAGTCAACATGAATTTATGTTTCTTAAAATTAATTTACTTGGTATCATACTAATTTTTAAGTAAAATCTCATACAAACTAAAAATGTTAAATTAACACCAAAATATTTTTTCAGGTCAAAATATTCTCTCTTTAGTCTACAACATGGTTCCTGGTACTAAAATATATAATTTTAAGTCTCTCTCTCTCTCTCACCACCACCCTTCTGGGGCTCATTTTCCCTCAGCCACTACTAAACCTCAGGATCAACTTGTTCCACAAACTTCTCCCCCTTCTAGCTCACTGCATTTTTTCCGTTTTTCTCTCATCCCAGTCCTTGTACTTTGTCTCCATCTACTGGCTGGTTGCGCCACATTCTCATTGCAGAGTTTTCCGCTCCTCTCGCTTGCCTCGAAATCACACGTGTGTCAGAAAACCCTTTCCTTTCTCTGGATATAGGACGCTATTTCCAGAGATAGGAACATGCACTACTTCCTGTCCAGGGCAGGATCTCACCTTTCCTCTCCCTGATGATGTGATTGTGGGATGCTGCCTCTGGGACTTGGAAATAACTTGAAAATAATAACTTGAACCCACACAACAAAAAAAAAGGATGTTTCTTTTGGTGCCTGGTTCTCCTCACTCTCATTTTGTGTGACCAAATGCCAAACCCCTTCTCCTCCTACTCCCTCCTCATCTCTCTCTTTTCCTCATCCACTGCACTTTTCCTGCCCAGACTCATGATCCTGCCTCCTCTCCCTATGGAGAGAGGATTTTCTTTGTCTCCTGCCTGCTTGGTTCTGTCTCTATGTCCTACCTGCTCGATTCTTTCTCTATCCCCTCTTTGCTCTGTACTTAATCTGTCACTATCGGAACCACCCACTCAAAGTCTTGGGGTCTCACACCTCTTGCTTGTCTTCTTAAATCCTTAAAACGACTAGGACTTTCAGATACAATCAGGCCAAAACACCTGGAGTTCCTGTGCACCACTGCCTGGCCTCAGTATGAGTTAGATAGTAACTCTGTTTGGTCAGACACTGAAACCTTAAACTTCAATATTTTGAGAGATTTAGAAAATTTTTGCCATTGTAAAGGCAAACGGTCTGAATTGCCATACATCCAAGCTTCCTTTGATCACCATGCTAATCCCTCCCTCTGGGTCCCATGTTCTTCCCATCAGGTTCTTCTGGCTAAGACAGTTTCACAGGATCCCAACCCACCAGGAGCCTCCACCCCTCCTCCTCCTCCTCCCTACCCCTCCATCTCGGCTTTTGATCCTACCATAGCCAGTGAACTGCCTCTGATTAGGACCCATCTCCAACCTCCTCCTGCTCCCCAGCCTGAGGCACAGCCAAGTCCTCCCCATGCTCTCCTCTTGCTATACTCTCCCTTGCCTCCCACTCCAGGGCCAAACACATCTCTCCTCCTTTCTCCAACTTGAAATCCCTCTCCACACCATGACCTTCCCTCTCTCCAGTGCCCCTCTAAGTCCATCACCTGCTCTCCTTCCACTAACTCTCCTTTACTTGAGGAAATCCAAAACCTTAAACACCTCCTTGCCAAATATTCCCTAGTCTCCCCTATTCTGGTTTCTAGCTCAAAAAACCCATTTATCCCTCCTGTATCTAACTTCTACTTTGATTCCAGACCCTGCCTCTGATACCCCTGCCCCTGTAACCCCTCATGGACAGGACACCCCTCCCATCTCTCCCACTCCAACAGTTATAAAGTCTAAACAGGGTTATAGCACAGTTTTCCTTAACTGATTATGCTGGAGGTTGTAAACATCAATTCGATAATGTTTGACTATGTACCAATTGCTTTTCTCCACCTAAAGCAAGGTTTTGGTAGACTGTTCTCTAAACTACATAAGGTAAAAGATTTACCTAGAAACTTATAAAACACAATATGTACATGGGTAGTATTAACTTGTTACATTTTTATGTGTATAATTTATATTCCATGTTCTTTTAATAAGATGATGCTACACACTACTTTCTTCTGAGTCAAACAACTACCATCTTCATGACTTCAGCTGTGTCCATTAGCAAAAAATCATCACAGTTGGTCTTGGTGACTTGACAATTGCATTCTTTAATTAAAAGAGGAGGGGCAAACAGGGTCATTGGCCCCTCACCTGAGTACGCAGCTACTCTTCCCAACCAACTTTATGTAATTTTGCCCTAATCACATGGTCTTCTGGGTTTGGTGAGGACTAAAGTATATTATCTGAAAAAGGCTACGAAGAGGCCTTGACACTAAAACCTTAAAAGGGAATAAGCATTGCTTAGTATCTCCAGGAAAAGAAGTCTCACAACCGATGAAAAATTTGTTTGCTAATGTTATTGTGTCTCATGGTTATTAAAAAGGAAAATGGAAAATTGGAGGATGTTGGAAGGATATGAGAATGGAGATATTTTTAAAGAAGGATTTATGTATGAAAATTATGATGGCTGGATATTTCCAGAATTGACAGAGAAATGAGAAAGCTGGGCAGGTGATGAAGGTCTGTGTAGGGTTGTTATAATATAACAAGGATGAGACAAGGATAATGTGTAGACAATCTTGAAATTTCTAAGGTTGTAGCTTAGTCAACTAGTCTAAGGATGTCTAGTCAAGGTTTATTTAAGGATGTTTCCCAAGCTCTATCTACACAGCACATGGTAATTAACGTACCAGACTAGTGTAACTAACCTTGTTGGGTGTTTAATAGCTAGACTCTAAGGCCTATATTAATCTGGTCAGAGGGACATAAAGGGACAAATTTTTGTTCCTTGCCCTCCAAGGTCAAACAAGTTACAGGGGCTATGGCGCATCTCTTCAAATATCCTGTAACTTTGGAGAGTCACCTGTCCTCTTGTTCAGGGAGGCCATGGAGACCCCAAAAGATGGACTTGAACCAGTGTCCAGTCTGCAAAGAGGAGGGTCAACACAGAGGAAACATTTCCTCCATGCTTCCAAGAGAAGCCCCGGTCAAGCAGGACCTTTTGACTTATCTTCACATAGATGGAACTGGTTAAAGAAGAGCCTGAGAAGTCAGGGGCTCCCCCCAAGACCATGTGACCCCTGAGGACCAAATCCTCATATAACCTTAAGAGTAAAAATAAATTGGTTTATTTGGGCCAACAGTATGGTCTTAAACACTCAAAAGGAAAATATAACTGAAAATTAAAGTCATCAGTATATTTTAAGGTTCAAAGGATTACACAACCCAGACATTAGACGTAGGCTCTCATGTTATTTAGACAATTATCTCTCATTGATTATTTTGTTCCTAATAAGACAATGCTACTCAGATGTAAGACTTCCAAATCTTTGTCTGTAATACTGTAGTGCCCACCTACAGCTAAGGGAGGCAACCCACTATTGTTCTAGCCTAAAAAATTAAATGATGGCAAAATTTGTTTTCTCTCCCTAGCTAAAAGCCTTTGAGAGGTAACTGATACTGAATCTATCCACTCCAACAGCTATCAAAATGCCTGAAAACACATCCTGAGTCCATCACTCTCAAGTTCAGCCCTGGCAGAAGAAAAAAAAAATGAAAAATGAGCTATTACCTTGGTGCTAACCATTGCTCCTTGCCTCTTCAGATATTTTCAGGACCAAATCCAAAAACTCTTACTAATCTTAATCAGTTGTTACTTTCCTTCCCTCCACATGTACACAAGTGCCTGTCAACCATCAAGGACCCTGTTGAGATGCATGAAGAGGGAATGCCCCACTGTCTGATTGACCCCTAATCTAGCCCCCCCACGTCGACCCTATCCAGCAGGAAGTAGCAAGATGATAACAGCACCCCCTATCCTACTACACAAAAGGCTGGAATGTTAAGATTCAGATAGCCCTGCCCCCTCACCAACAGGGTCTCAAGGACTTCTCAAGTCCCTGAGAAAAGGCAACTGAGTTGATAAGCACCTTGGTCTTTGAAGTCAAGAGGAGCAGACTTTTCTCCACTGTTTGGTCAACACAGCAGGTTCCCCTTTGATCTCTAAAGAGGACAGGTTTTAACAGTCCCACTCTCCCACTCCCCCCACCCTCCCAACTTTAAAAAAAATACATTTTCCCTCCTTCTGCAGGAAGCAGAAGCCTCCCCATTAAAAGACCCCAGCTCATGTCCTGGGGCAGACATTTTCCCTGTCCAGAAGGGAATCTGTCCCATGTGTTCCTTTGCTAATAAACTCTGCTTTCTCCTGATCAACCCTATTCATCATACAGCTACTTTTTATCTATCAAACTCAATGATCAAAATATCAATTAGTGCTTTCTATGGGCACAAACCAGTGCAGCAAGCCAGGCTCAAAACAAACTCTCAAGTCAGCTTCTGGTGAGATCTCTACCCCTCGGTCTAGAACTGGTTACCAATGTGCTTCCTAGGAAGGCAAAGCAAAATGTACATTTCCAGTCCTGTATCACCAGAGGTCTCAAATGTATATCGTCAATATGTACATTTTCTGCTGCTAGGAAATTGGAGAGAATCACATAATAAACACCTTCTCTCTACCACCCAGCTTTGTTACATGTTAACCTTTCATTAACATGTAATGAACATGTTCCCAGATTATTTTTTAAAGAAGTAAATTATAGATATAGTTGAGGAGTCCTGTGAGGAGGAACGAGATCCACAATTCCCCCTCTCTCTGTCTTTCTCCTTGTACTATATTATTTTAATTGCCAGATGCCTCTGTCTGCTATTTAAATGTTAGTTTTGTCATCCCCGATGTTTTAAGACATTGGTTACCTAGGTATGGATTCATAAACAGATACAATGTTGTATTGATATTTTCTAATATGGAAATAATATCCTCCTCTATTTGTCTTTCTGTGAATTTTCTTTACTCAATATTATTTTTGAGAATTAAGGGGGCTGGGGAGATGGCTCAATGGGCAAAGTGCCTGCTGTGTAAGCATGAGGACATGAGTGCAGATCCTCAGAACGCACATAAAGAGCTGTGGTGCTGTGGTGCACACCACAACCCCTGTTCTGGAGAGGCAGAGGCAGGACTAGTTCAATCCCCTTACAGAATTGGAGCAAATGCCTTCGTATCTATTCTGTGGTTGGTGACATTTAATTATTCTGTTTTTCTCTGTAAGAACAATGCTGTTGTGAACTGTCTTGTACACATCTACTTGTGTGCTTTTGAGAAATGTCTCAAGAATTGATCTGGTAGGGATATACATTGAATATCTTTACTAGATATAGCCTAATTGCTCTCTCAAATGACTCTCAATTTATATGGCCCCAAACAATAACAAGGGGTATGAATGTGGCTCAGTTGGTAGAGTGCTTGCTTAGCACTCATGGAGGCCTGGGTTCAACCTCCAGCATTGTATAAACCCACTGAGGTAGTACATGGCTACAAGTTCAGCATCATCTTGGCTATACAGCAAGTTTGAGGGTAGCTTGGACTATATGAGGCTCTTCTCAGGTGGAGGGAGGGAGAGAGAAAAAGAGAGAGGAGAGAGAGAGAGAGAGAGAGAGAGAGAGATATTCTATCATTTTCTTCTCTTTCTCAAAAGGGTTAGGGAGATGACTTATTGGGTAATAACACTTGCTAAGCAAGCATGAGAATCTGAGTTCAAATCCCCAGAACCATTGGAACCGGATGTCTTGCTCCAGCCTCAGTGAGAAGTCCTATCTCAAGGGAATAAAGCAGAGGATGGCAGCCAACATCCTCCTCTGAACTCTGCACATGTGCATGGGTATGCACAGCTGTACACAGGCATATGCCACATACATATATCACACACATATGCATACCATAGTCAGATATACACACATGTACAATGACCACGATATATATTTCATGTAGATTAACAATTTTATTAGCATTTTAATAAATTTTCTTTTCTCTTTAACATTTTGGCCTTTAGTTTTGCATAGTTCAACATGTATGTATGTACATTAAACAACACTGAAATACATTGCCTAAAATCAGGACCTTCTTCACAACATAATACAACCATCACATTCAGGAAGGAAACACTGGTACAATTCTACAGTCTAATATGCAGTCCAGATTCAAATTTACACTTTGGAAGGACTTTATATGCCCTTCATAGTTTTCCACCCAGTCCAGAACTGGATTTTATTCTCATGTATCTGTTGTACATCTTTTTAATCTAGAATATTTCCCAGCCTTTTAATCAATTAACTTTTTATTGACATTGCTTATTGTACATAGTGATTGGTTCATAGAGATATTTTCATTCAAGTACATCAAATATCCTGAGATTATTCATCTGCTATACCTTCCTGCTTTCCCCTCCTCCCAATAGCCACCTTCCTTTACTTAGTCTCACTTATTTTCATGTCATATGTGTTTGCATGTGCATGTGTGCTTGTGTGTGTGAGAAAGATTTAATGCACACACAATTTAGGATCCAGATATCACAGAAAACAATATTTATCTTTCTGAGTCTAGCTTATTTAGCTTAATATGATGGTCTCTAGTTGTATCCATTTTCCTGCAAATAACATAATCTAATTCTTCTTTATGGTAAATAAAACTCCATTAAGTATAGATATCACATTTTCTCTATCCATTCATTTGTTGACACACACCTAGGCTGATTCAGAACTTGGCTATCATGAATAGCATCACAATAGACATTAATATAATAGATGTCTGTGTAGTATGCTGACTTTTATTCTTTTGGTTATATTCTTTGGTTGTATTCTTAGGTGTGGTATAGATAGACCGTGTCTTAGTCCTATTTTTCATTTTTTGAGGCATATCCTTACAGATTTCCACAGTGGCCAGATTAATTTCCATCCTTACTAGTAATGTATAAGTCCCCTGCTCCCACAACATCCACACTGGCATTTGTTGTTATTTATTTTCTTAATGATAGTCATTCTGACTGGGATGATGTGGAATTTCAAAGTAGGCTTTTCTTTTTTAGACAAGATCTCACTGTGTGGCCCTGGCTGGCCTCAAACTGACAGAGATCTGCCTGCCTCTGGCAAGAAGTTTTGATTTGCATTTCCTTGATGACTAATAGTGTTGAACATTTTTTCATGTTTATTAATCATTTGTATTTCACCTTTTGAGGGCTGTCTGTTCATTTCATCAGCTCATTTAGACACTGGTTTGTTTAATTTTTGTTAGTTTTTTGAGTTCTTATTTTATTCTACACATTCGTCCTCTGTGAGATGTATAGGTAGCAATGATTTTTCTTCCATTCTGTAGGCTGTTTCTTCATTCAGCTAAAGTTTCCTTAACTACACAGAAGCTCTCTAATTTTATGCAACCCCATTCATCAGTTCTTGATATAATTTTCTGAGCTACTGGAGGTCTCTTCCGAAAGTCCTTGTGTATGCTTATTTGTGAAGTGCTTTCTCTTTGTTTTCCTCTAATAGTTTCAGAGTGCCAGGTCTTGCATTAAAGTGTTTAATCCATTTTAGCTGTGAGCCTGAGTCTTTAACAGCTGCACCAACTTTCCAACCCCTTTGCGTAGATGTTTATACAAGGTGAGAGATGGAGGTCTAGCTTCATGCTTCTGCATGTAGATGTCCAGTTTACCCAGCACTATTTGTTGAAGAGACTCTTTCCTCCAATATGTTTCTGATATCATTTTAAAAATAAGACGATTTAGGCTATGCTGGGTCTTCTGTGCTTCCATATTTGTTATTGTTTTCTATTTTTGTGACTAACGTCTTTAGAATTTTGATGGAGATTGCATTGGATCTGTAGTTTGCTATCTGTGTTATAGATATTTTCACTATATTAATTCTATCACTCTAAGCACGGAAGATCTTTCCATCTTCTACTGTCTTCCTCAATTTCTTCTGTGTTTAAAAATGTTCACTGTAGAGCTTTTTACTCCCTTGGCTAGTTTAGTCCTAGGGTTTTCTTTTAATCTATTTTGAATAAAACTGCTTTCCTGATTATTCCTTAGCATATTTGTTATGTGTTTATAGGAAAGTTACTGATTTTTATATGTTGGTTTTATATCTTTCTATTTCACTGGACATATTTACCAGTTCAAAAAAAATTTGTTGGAGTCTTTAGGGTCACAATTATAGGATTATATTGTTGACAAATATTTGTATCCTCTTGTCTTATTGCTCTATAGAAGATTTTAAGCATATGTTGAATAGAAGTGAAGAGATTGGGCACACTTATTTCAATCTTGATTTTAGAGGAAATTCTTTCACTTTTTCACCACTTAGTGTAATGTTCGCTCTAGTTCTGTCATGTATCACCTCTATTATGCTGAGACGTGGTCCTTCTATCCTAATTTCTTCAGAACTTTGATCACAAAGGGTTTTGGACTTTAACAAAGTCATTTTTCTGCATATTTTGAGATGACTATGTGATTTCTGTCCTTGAGCCCATTTGTGGGCTGATCTGATAAGCCCTGGGCTCCCTCTCTCCCACCTAACTTAAAAAGGAAAAAAATCTTCCCACCTTCCGCATCCTCCAACCCTCCCCCCATAGAAAACTCCCATCCAACAGCCTGAGGACTGACAATTGCCCTATCCCAAAGGGAACTGTCCCATGTGCTTTCCTCTGCTAATAAACTCCATCCCACCAGAGTTCTTGACTGTGACTTGGTTTTACCCATCCCGGTTTTTTATCTATCAATAACCACATCGCTGACCAGCACAGCAAATGACATTGGTGCAGCAGTGGCACTTTTATCTTGAGGGTAATCAACATCTACCTAATTGGACTTAAAGCCCACTCAATTGGAGGAACTCTTATGTGGTGCTGTATACCTAGCCAAATACACATAGCTGGAGGGGTCATAGATCTTAGAGAAAACCCCAAGGCTGTCACATCCCTAGCAAATGTGCAAAATATGGATCCTTAAATTTATAGATAAGTATCCTAGTCACCACCCATCAAAGAAGTTTCTTTTTCAACAGAGATTATTACAGAGTTCCACAACTGGTCGTGCATAGAGATTGTCAGTGAATTGCCCAAGCCTAAGTGGCACATCTATGATGCACCTTCTGCCTAAGGCTCAGGGAACATAGAATGAGGGATAAAGAGAACACTGATGCATCTTTCAATTCTCATCAATGAAGCTCCTTTATGCAACAGAGGGTCAGAAACAAAAAGGGTGACAAACAGCCAAAATGTAAAGGATAAGAGTTTACAGAGTGTGGGTCTTAGAAAGGACTCATATTAAAATCCACCCACCCAGGGCTCAGGGAGCATTGTGGAAGAGGGGGCAGAAAAATTATAATGGAAATAGAGTTCTACAGGCTCCTAGGACCCTTTTCATATGAACCTACAGCAATGGTGTCAGCATGCACAAGACCCATGGAAACTCAAGCAGACAAAAGCTCAGCACAGACCTGTGGAAATGAACAGCAGGCCCCAATCTTAGTTGAAGAATTTGTGGCAGCTGATTACTGCTGGGTGAGGAAGAGCTGATCTTCTTAAAGGGAGGGACTTTGGTAGGTTGACTAGATTCCAGTAGATGAACTTGCACTGAGGGACATCTGGGGACACTAACTTGACATGATAGGCCTTAACACAAATGACAGAATATATGAATTCCAGTGGTGGTGTGGGGGCTATGGGTGGTGCCAGTGCAGAAGGGGGTATAAAGTTGATTAAGATATTCTGTATGAAATGCACAAAATTCAAGAAAAGTTTTAAAAATGGCTTCTTGTCACTGTTGCAATTGAATGCTAAGAGACAACTTTGTCAGCACCTACATATTATGCAATCCTCAGGATTCCTGTCTGCTGAACTGAAGTTCCGCTCGGAGATGAGTTCAGTGTTGTTTTTGAATCTCTACCCCCCCACATTTATCTTTCTTGTTCATTCTGCTTTCTTTGCCACATGGATTTTGTGTTTCTCTCTCTCTCTCTCTCTCTCTCTCTCTCTCTCTCTCTCTCCTGTCTATATTATCTGGCACTGAGAGGATGTATCCTGAGGTTCTCTTTTCCTCTTAGCTGTGGTTCCCCCCCCTGTAGCTGCACTCACTCCACACTTGGGGCTGAGCCCTCTGGAACAGAGCCCCTTTGGACTCTCTCATTCTTTCACTGTCTAATGTTTCCTTTCTTTGCTAATGAGCCCTCAGTACCTTTCTGCTGTCGCTCACCTCAAAGGATACCTTCTTTCCAACTGCTCTGGGTTTATTTCCTAGAGATTATAGTATTGGTGCATGGGTTTTATCTGCACCTTGCCTAGCACTTGATCTCACCAGCCTTTAAGAAAATCTTCCATAATGCCAATATTTTTTATCCTTGCCAACTTGACAATGTCAGAGTCTTCAATCTTTGTGTTCTCACCGCAGCACATATGTGGAGGTCAGAGGATCACCAGTGGAGTTGGTTCTTTCCTTCCACCGTATGAATCCCAGAGATTTGAACTCAGGTTGTCAGGCTTGGTGGCAGACAACTTTGCCCACTGAGCCACCTTGTTGAACCCAAGAAAACTTTCATGCACATATGACAATGAAAATTTTCTTCTTTTTGATTTGTTTCTTTAAAGTGTCTGTTTAACCATTATGTTGTTTACCATTATTTATAGATTTCTGAGTCCTAGATACCATCTTGATACTAAATGATTGCAGTTAAAGTTAATTTTAACTATAATGTCTGACTACATTGTTGAGCAAAGGTTTGAATTTTAATATTCAAGTATTCCATGATTTATTTTTTTGTAAGAAATCAATATCCAAAGGTCATAAGATAGTATGTAAAAATAAATTTAGCATCAGTCTACCTACAATATATTTAATTTACTTGCACTCTGAATTTCATATGAGTGAGTCCATGGCAAAGATCTAATTTCACCATCCCTAGTGACATTTGCTGATGACTTGTTCTTTATGATTGATTCATAATGAATCCCTCTTGTGTGTGGAGTTGCCGTTTATACCATCCTGCACACTCGGAAGAGAATTCATGGGTCACAGGCCACAGACTTCTTAAACTTACTAAATATTGATAAACTGCTCTCTAAGCATTTGTATTGATTTATATTGTCACTGTCAATAACAGAGATTCTATCTTCATACCTTTTCTATTTTGGGGGGGTTCCATTGGTTGACTTATTTATCCCCAATAATATCTTTATTTTAAATCAGACATATCTTTGCAGTAAGTGTTATGTGGTAAGGGAGATTCCTCCCCTACCTGCTGGTCCCAAGAGCAGGATAACAGACACATGGAACAGAGCCAGACCTCTACAGTTGCACCTCCATTAACCCCCACTTCCTCCAACCTCACTCCCAACATCAGCTAAATAAATGCTTACTGCTAAATGCTTTTGCTATTTTTTGGTTGCTTACTATGTAGTATTATAAGGACACTGTAAAGCTTAAATGAGCAGGTCCCTGTGAAGTGCTTGCTATAAAGTACTTAATGAATGTAAGCTATTATCGCAGTTTCAGTTAATGGCAGCTAATGGGCTGACTCATTCAAGGCAGAGGCCTGGGGCTCATTATGGATTCCTTTACATGTCATCACCAGGTCTATTGATTCTACTTCTTCACACCTGTTACTTTTGTGTTTTTGCTGCCCTGGCCCCTCCATCAGTCCTCATCAGTGTTTATCTGCACTCCTGGCCTCCCAGGGTGAATCTTGCCAACTTCCGGCCCTTTCTCCATGGTATCACCAGAATGAAATTTAAAAACTTAATTTGATAACAGCTTTTGTTAGCTTTGGAATAACACACTGTGGTATGTTTGTCCTTTCTGACTCAGTCACAGCCTGCCTCACCAGCTTGGACTTCAGCGCCTCACCATCTTCTTTGCTTTATTACACCAAATTATCCAGTGTTACCATGAACCATGTTCCTCCCCTCCTCACTGTTCTGTACTCACCTTGCCCTCCAAACACACACACACACACACACACACACACACACACACACACACAAAATCTCTAAAAAAATATAGCTGAAATTAAGCTGGGTAAAATAAAGTATACATGTCTGTAATCCCAGGATTTAGGAGGCTGGGTTCAAGGATAGCTTGGGCTACATAAGACTGTCTTAAAACCAAACAGCTGAAAATAAATCCCATATTCCCAATTACTAGTGGGCATCTTTAGATAAGCTACCTAGTATCTTTTGTTTCCGTTTTCTGTTCTGTAAAATGGATAATGACAGTACCTCTTACAGTGATTGCAAACATTTAATATACAGTGCATAATACATAGTGAACATTCCTTCCAGCTATTAATCTCTCATTTTCCTTCTTTCTGATACCTGTAATGGTTCTGTTGTTATTCTGAATGTATTTTCAGTATCCACCTCACATTTTTTTCTAAACTGTGTCTTAAATACCAGGCATGTGATCTAGATTGGATTGAGCCTTCTTAGTGATAGGGAAGAGTTTCAATTCATTTGAGCTTGTCATAGAACCCCATTTCCTTAACTTACTCAGATAAGTGGACTCTCCTTCTCTTGAGGCTCAGAACAAGGATATTACAGCACCGGGAGCTTCAGGCTACCATGGTGAGACTATGAGTGAAGCAGCTTTATTTGGAAGCTGCTCAACATAGGGAGAAATGGGAGCTTGGGATGAAATTGCTTCTAAGTTGAGTTATTGGTTCAAGAATCTAACTAACCTGTATCTTGACTTCTCATGAGCCTATTTGCTGCATTGTTTAGGCCAGTTTCAGATGGGTTTTCTGCTATTTGCCACATAGATCTTCTAAATTACCTGAAAAAGGATTTGCATGTACTTCCTCTTCATCAGGCCGTACTACTCTAAATGAGGCTCAATCTAAGTACTTAGCTGCTCTAGTGACTCCACAAAAGATATGCGCCCCCAACCCATGAATGTGACCTTACTTGGAAAAAGACTCTTTGTAAGAGACAACAGCCAATGAGACAAAGACGAGAAGAGGGAAGGCCCTGTGAAGATGAAGCTGAGGAATGTCTTGAGCTGCCAGAGGGAAGGAAGGACCCTCTCCTCCACCTTCTGGAGACAGTGTGACCTCAGGGAGGCTTTGAGTTTAGACTTCTAAAATTTGTATTGTCTTGGGCTCCAGGTCCTAGGAAACTAAGGCACTGTGTTAGGTGGGTAATATGCCTTTCAGCCAGGATGCTGGGACACTCAGCTTTAAGAACCTCCACCCCATCTTAAGTGGCCTGAACATATTTCTGTGGTGCCCCTTCTTCATGATGGATCTTCTGTCTGTGACACATGGTTGTTTTCCATATAATCAGGTTTTGAAATTGTATCTAGCCCCTTTCTCCTCTCTTTTGTTAAAGGTCAATCCAAACAAGGTGGCCCTATACACCATTTAGCCTGGAGCTATTCTAGAGCACATTTGCTTTCTCAGTGTTACTGGTGTCCAGAGCCTCTCTCACTCTCAAAAAGATCCCGATTTTGGACAGTTAATTTTATGGTCACCCTCATTAATGGCATGTATTGGCATCTGACAAACACTCTGTTTGAGATGGCAGTTACTGTCCTACTCACACTTCCTGGCATGTGGCGCATTCCGAGTTCTGGTCCCTTATGATGGCCTGGGGTGGCTACCTGGCTCATGCATAGACTGGTCAGTATCAGGTGGTTTCTGTCCTGTGTTTCAAGAAGATGAGTTTAGTAATTTAAATTCTTCTCTAGGAATTTATACTTGGAAGATCTGGAGACTTGAAGGGTTAGTGATACAACTACAAACAGGTAGCATTCAGGACTCGAATGAAAGATCATGCATTCTCCACTGAGGGCATTGGAGAGGCAGATACCTTGTGTGGTTTACTGAGCCCAGTTCACACAGACCACTTTCTGAATGAAGCTCTTTGAAGCTGTGCCATGTGGGAACTCTGCTCGTTTTGCATCCTGGCGTGTTTCCACTCCAATTCCAATGGTTATACGCATCCACAAAGTATAGTGTTATACTTTGCTGAACATTAGAATTTCAATCTTGAATCTTGATTCCTGGGGCTAGAGAGATGGCTCAGTGGTTAAGAAAATGTACTGCTCTTACACAAGACCCAAGTTGGGCTGCTCACTACTGTTTGTAACTCCAGCTCCACAGCATCAGATGCCTTGGGCCTGCAAGGGCACCTGCACTCATCTGTAGACACACACACACA
>NW_008360304.1:2887433-2888682 GCF_000622305.1 Nannospalax galili | reverse complement strand
ATATCTATCAATATCTATAATCTAGCTCTATCTGTCTATCATTCTCTCTCTCTCTCTCTCTCTCTCACTATATATATATATATATATATAATTAATAAAATTAATATATATGTTAATAAAATCTTTTAAAATTCTTGATTTGTAGGTTATATTCTGTTACAATGAAAAATCATATCTTAACAGTGACACCCAGTTATCAGGGTTAGAAAACTCCTCTAGGTGATGGTAGACAGGTTTGAGAATTACTGTTAATCAATCCCCTCACCCCTTTCTGACGCCATTCAAGCGAGTCTTTGTTGTAATTGGTTCGTCCTCAGCTATTACCCATCTTTATGTGCTTTATGTGAGACTTTCACATGTCTCTGGTTCTCTTGATGGTAGGATATGGTCGATGACAGGTTCTTAATTGCCCAGCTGTCATAATGCTTATCTAGAAAAATTTCATGCACTTTGCCTGACACTCTAAATAGTGAGGTACTTATATCATTGGCTAATTTCATGAGCTGTTTGAATAGCTCTTTGCATGAAAATGAGAATTATGTAAAACAGTCTTGTTTTTGTTCATCCCTCCTACATAATTCATCCTGGTGTTTTTATATACAACATGAGTCATTCTTAGCACCAACTGGACTGGAATTCTTTAAAAATATATGGCAAAAGTTGATTGTGCTTTTTTCCGGTCTTCTGGTATGTCTTCTTATTGGCTCAGCCTGCTCATTTTCTACCATGGTTTTGTCCCTCTGCCTGGATATAAACATTCCGCTTTGAGACCCAGCAGCTGGCAGATGCCTGTGGCTTATAAAAGAATACAAGGGACATAAGAACTATATTTGGGAATGGCCACTTTTAATGACAAACTGCCTCATGCTCTAGAATTTTCTCTTTTCCTTTTTCAGTGGTAGGGATTGAACTAGGGCTCACACGTGCTAGGCGACTGTTTACCACTGAGCTTTATCCCCAGCCCTCATTTTGCTTTTTCTTTTTTTAACTTTAAAATTTTTTTTATTTATTAATTTTTTAAAATTTTATATATGCATGTATTGCCTGCATGTAGGTAAGTGCACCCATGGCATACAATGCCTGTAGAGGTCAGAAGAGGCTGTCAGATCTTGGGACTGTGGAGTTATGGACAGTTGTTAGCTGCCATGTGGGTGCTGGGATTTGAACCAGGATCTTCTGCAAGAACAACCAGTGTTCTTAACTGCTGAGCCATCTCTCCAGCCCCCTTTACATGGTGGCATATGCCTTT
>NW_008360304.1:2877958-2887047 GCF_000622305.1 Nannospalax galili | reverse complement strand
TTTAAAATTTTATATATGCATGTATTGCCTGCATGTAGGTAAGTGCACCCATGGCATACAATGCCTGTAGAGGTCAGAAGAGGCTGTCAGATCCCTTGGGACTGGAGTTATGGACAGTTGTTAGCTGCCATGTGGGTGCTGGGATTCAAACCCCGGTCTTCTGCAAGAACAACCAGTGTTCTTAACCACTGAGGCCCTCATTTCACTTTTTAAAAAATTTTTTGAAGATAGAGTTTCACTAAGTTGTCCAACCTGGATTTGAACTTGTTCTGGAGCCCAGACATTTTTTAGACTTGAAATCCTACAGGAATTTTCTTTCATTAAATGGGCATAGAGGGACAGATATTTTCTGCTCACAAGAGGATTTACTATATTTGCTCTAAGAATTATTATTTGCTGTAATTAGTAATATTTACCCACCCAGCACCAAAGCACAACTTTTAGAAACAATGTCAAATGATCCGACTCCAGAGAGGAACATCTCCTATGAACAACAGTGACAGGCAGGACTTGTTTCTAAACAGACACCATCACTGTGATTTGCTTGGTCCTCCCCTGAAAAAAGAACCTAAGCATTCTTGTGGGTAGACTTGTATGTCTGAGCTCATTTATAGTGCTCTGATATCCACTGGACATTAATAATTCTTGGCTTCTTTGGTGAGTTCAGTGCCCAGAACTTTGACTACAGACGCCAGCACAAAGAGAGGCTGTGAGACTGCCTGGCCAGGTGCTTGAGAAGGAAATCGAAGTGCTGGCGGGTGTCAAAATACAGCACACTTTTCATCTTGTTCTCCTGTTCTTCCCTGCCTCGTAAACTTGGTCTCATCCTTCAAAACCCAGATCAAGTGACATTTCTACAAAGGTTTCTCTCAGTCCCCAGGTTGGGAGATGTGGACCCTGGATACAACATTATTATTGTACTTACCATCTTTTTGAGCCCTGGTCTATTCTATGACTTTGTATTAGCATATGAGTAATGATTTCATCACATTATGTCCACATTTATGTCATTACACACTGTTCTCTTTGGCTCCCGTCTTCCATGGGCCTCCCCGCTTCCCACTCCAGCTGCTTCCTTTCTTCTTTACTATTACATGCACTCCATTACACTCTGTTTCCCACCTCCCTTATGATCTCTTCCTTCCCACTCATGTACTTATATGTACATGGTTTTAAAGTTATGATGCCATCTGAGAAAACATGATGTATTTGCCTTTCTGAGTATGACTTATTTTACAACATAATGATTTCCAGTTGCATCCATTTCCCTCCATATTAAATGCATTAAACAAAAGATTTGAAACTAGGACCTTCCTATGAGAGAGAACACATGCCATTTGCCTTTTGGGGGCTGGGTGACCTCATTCAGTGTAATTTTTTCTAGTTCCACCAATTTACCTGTGAATTTCATGATTTCTTTTTTCTTTAAAACTGAGTAACATTCCATTGCGTTTTATGTGTTACATTTTCATCATTTCTTCATCAGTGATAGACATGTAGGCTAATTCCATTTCCAACCTACTATGAATGGATACCTTAGTGGACATGGATGTACAAGTATCTCTGTAGTAAGGTATAAAATCCTTTGGGTGTATTCCCAGGAATGGTATAGCTGGGCCATATGGTAGTTATATTTCTAGTTTCTGAGAAACCTCTAAACCTCCAGAGTAGTCATACTAGTTTAGACTCTAACCAACAGACCAACAGTGTGTAAGAATTCCCCTTCCCTCACATCCATATCAGTATTTGTTGTCATGTGTGTTCCTGATGACCATTTTTGACTGGGGAGAGATAGAAGCTTAATGTAGTTTTTTTAGATTTACATTTCTCTTATGGCCAAGGATGTTGAACATTTTAAAGTGTTCTCTATCCATCTGTAGTTCTTCTGAGAATCATCTGTTGAATCCCATAGCCCATTTTAAAAATTGAGTTGCTGTCTTTGTGTTTAGGTTTTGAGTTCTTTGTGTATTCTAGACACTTAATCCTCTGTCACCTACATAGGGTGACAAAGATTCTCTCCCTTTCTGTGGGCTGCCTCTTCATTCAATTTACAGTTTCCTTTGCTGTTTAAAATATTTTTAACTTCATGAGATCCCATTTGTCAGTTATGGTCTTGTGTTCTAAGCTATCAGAGCCCAATTTGGAAAACCCTCACCTGTGCTCTTAAGTTGACCTGTACACCCTACTTTTTCTCTAGCTGTTGTGCCTAGCCTCATTGTGTTGAGGTATGCACCTTCCACCCCTAAATTCTCTAGGACTTTTACCATGAAAGCATGTAGGATTTTGTCAAAGGCCCCTTCTGCACCTAATGAGATGATCATGTGATTTCTGTCCTTGAGTCTATGTGCTGTATTGCATTTACTGACGTGTGAATGTTGAACCACCTTCACACCTGTAGAATGAAGCCTTCACGTCATAGTGTGTGATATTCTTTATGTGTTCTTGAATTTGACTTAGAAGAATTTTATCAGAGTTCTTGCCTTTTTGTTCATCAGGGAAACTGGTCTATAGCTTTCTTTCTTAGATCTCTCCTTATCTGGTTTTGATACCACAGGTTTTACAATAAGTTTGATAGTGTCCCTTGACTTTCTGAATGAATGGGTTGATGTTACATCTTCTTTAAAGTATTGGTAGTATTTTATAGTAAATCCATTAGGACCTGGATTTTTCTTTTACTGCTTCAATCTCATTGATTGCTGTGGATCTAAGTTGCTTATATCCTCTGGGTTTAATTTCATTAGGTTTCATTAGGATATATATGAATTTATTCATTTATCCTAGCTTCTCTTGCTTTGGGGACTCTAAGTTTTTAAGGTATTCTCTAATGACTATCAGTATTTCATTTGACTATGTAGTAACCTCCATTTTTATCTCTACTTGTATTAATTTTGGTCTTCTTTCTCTCTCTTTTGGCTAGTTTGGCTAGGGGCTTGCCAATCATTTATTTTTCGAAAGAATCAACTCTTTGTCTATATAGTATTCTTCTAGCCTGCAGCTCATTAATTTCTGTCACATCTTCATTATTTTTTCTTTCTACTACATCTGGACGTGGGTTGTTCTCATTTTTCCGGGACTTTGAAGTGCACTACTAAGTTATTTATTTTGGATCATTCTGATTTCTTAATGTAAATACTCATAGTTACACACCTTCTTAGGACTGCTTTGGCTCTATCCCAAATGCATTGGAACCTTGTACCTTCACTTTCAGCTGGTTCTGGGAATATTTTAATTTTCTGCTTCATTTACACAATGTCACAGTGGTAATTCAAGGGTGTATTGGTCAGTCCCCATGTTTTTGTGTATTTTGTAGTTTTTCTTGTTATTGATTTCTAGTTTTATTGCACTATAATTTCATAAGTTACCAGAGATTACTTTAATTCTTTTGAATTTGTCAAGAGTTCATTTGTGACCTAAAATGTCCATTTTAGAGAAGATTTCATGGGATACTGAGAACAAAAAAATCTGTATTCTATTTCTGTTAGTTGGAATATTCTGAAGGATATCTGTTAATTCCAATTGATCTATGGTGTTGAAATTTCTTTGTTGATTTTTTTAATGAACTATCTATAGATGAAAGGAGTATTGAGATCATCCACTATTATTTTATCAGGACCTATGTGACGTGTTGCTCATCAATGTTGTTTTATGAAAGTGGAAGCTCGAATGTATATTTACTATTGCTAAATCCTCTTGATGTATTATTTCCTTTATTCATATGTCATGGCCTTCTTTATCTCTTCAGACTAATTTTTGTTTGAAGGTTACTTTCTTAGATATCAGAATAGCTATGCCAGGTTATTTTCAGTTTCTGTTTGGTAAACATATATTTTTGCATCCTTCGATGCTCATTCTGTGGGTTTCTTAATCAGTAAGGTTGCCTTGGAGACAATATAAGGGTGGCTCTAGTTTATTTTTAAACCTTGATAAAACATATTTTATTTTAATAAGTCTTTGTAATGGATTGGTTCAATTACATCATAATTTAAGTAAAGGTTCAATTGAACTTTGTCTAAAAATTTGTTTATTATTTATTTTTATTTTATGTGTATGAGTGCACTGCCTGCATGTATGTGAGTGCACCTGTGCTGCAGAGGTCAGAAGAGGGAATCAGATTCCACTGGAACTGGAGTTAAGGAAGGCTCTTAGCTGCCATGTGGGTGCTGGGAATCAAACCGGGGGCCTCACCACGTGGAGGCAGGATTCAGGTGCTCTCAGGCAGTCCCCTGAATTCTCAGGCCCTCTGCCAGAGGGAGGCCAGAACTTGGCACTCTCTGTATTGGTGAGTTGGGGCCATTTACATTTAAGGTTGTTGTAAAGAAATGTTTACTATGTCCTGTAATTAAGGTTTTTTTTTTTTTTTGGTCTGATTTCTATTTATAAATTTCAAAAGTTGCTTATGTAAATATGTATTTAACTATGTACAACATTTACAATTTACAGTTTTAACGGAATTTTTTTGTAATTCAGGTTTTTAAATTGTTATTGTTTTGCACTTTCTCCCTTATAAGTATGATGGTTTAATGATTACTATGTTGAATATGATAGAATCCCTCCTACTTCTCCTTTGATTAACCCTTTCTTCATTATTTTATTTCTTCTGTTCATGTGATTGAGATGGTTTTACCTCCCCCCTGTGTATATAATTCCTTTAAATATCTTCTGCAGCACTAGTTTGGTGATCATGAAATGCCTTAGTTTGTGATTCTCTGGAAATATCCTTATTTCTCTGTCAGTTTTGGAACAAAGCAATGAATTCCCTTATGTTTTGTGTTGCACATACTCTCCTTCCCTTCTGCTTTTCCACCATGTTGTGATGCAGGATGAAGCCCACACCAGATTCAACCACCAAATCTTGGACTTGAGATCTATAGTCCATTGAGCTAAATAAACTTTCTTTCATAAATTATCAAATCTCAGGTATTTTGTTATAGGAACAGAAGAATGAATTAAGACATCATTTTACTTACTAGACTAAAACTCCTTGAAGATAACACTATCTTTCTTATAGTTCTTTCTACTCAATTGCCTATTAAAATACCGACTGGAACAAACTAATAACACATGGTGGATTAAAATTCTATGTAAATCACACCAAAGGCTAGACAAGAGTAAATATTTCCTTGTGAGTCTATGTGACCAGAACTTACACACATTTTTATTGAATTTTTGAAAACCTTATGAGGTAAATATAAATATGATACTAATGTATCAAAAGAGTAAGGGTCTTTCCAAGCTAATGAAAGGCAGATTTGGCAATCAAAACTTGGTCTCTGGCTGGACAATCTTCCTGTTAGGTTATTCAATCCCAAGTGATCAGCCATAGATTCTCTCTCTCTCTCTCTCTCTCTCTCTCTCTCTCCCTCTCTCTCTAATAATTACAGAAGAGGTCATGAATTATAAAGGAAGTGGGGACGTGGAGGAGTTGGAGTAGGGAGAATGGGATGGAAATTACATAAATATAGTACACATGCATGAGATACTTAAAAAAAATCCAGAAACAGTAGCATGCATTTACTAAGCCCATCACTCCTATGGTGAGGTGGGAGGCAGAGATGAGAGAATTTTCCAGAAGATCACAGATATATAGCTGGGAGGATGCAGTACAGTAGCAAGATCAACAAGAGAGAACCTGCCTCAAAACAAGGGGGAAGGCAAGAACCAACTCCCCCAAATTGCCTTTTGACCCCAACATGTGCACCATGTCACATGTGCACCTGCATCCATGGACACAGTATGTTTACACCTCTCTCTCTCTCTCTCTCTCTCTCTCTCTCTCTCTCTCTCTCAACTAGCTACATGAATAAATATCGCTTGTATTTGGATTGTCATCTTTTTCCCTCTTATTTGGAAATCTTTCTATGATTTTATTGACCATATTTCCTATGCCTTTAGCTAGCATGTATTCTTATATGCCCATGATTTTTAAATTTGTTCTTCCATCTACAACCCACATACCTTACATGTTTTTGTTCTTGCTTCTTATTGTGTCTTTATCATAGTCCCAGTGTTCTAATTCATTGACTTTTTTTCTTCAAGTTCTCATATCCAGTCGTTCACTTGACACATTCTGTCGGTGAGGTTTTCCATTTAATTTTATTTGACTTACTGAGATGTTCATGCTCAAATTTTCATTTGATTTTTTTCAGTATTTCCATTCCTTTATTGAACCCACATTTTCATACCCTGTGCTGTTGCATTTCATTCAATTATTTGTTTATATTCTTTTTTAATTCATTCAGGAAATTATTTTTGTCCTGTTTAATTTTGTCATACATTGTTATTTGTATGAGTGCTTTGCCTGCATGCATGCAAATGCAATGTCATGTAGTGCCCATGGAGACCAGAAGAGGGAGTCGGATTCCCTGGAACTGGAGTTACCAATGGTTGTTAGTAATCATGTGGTTTCTGGGAACCAAATCCTGGTCCTCTGCAAGAGCAGCCAGTACTCTTAACTGCTGACCCATGTCTCCAGACCCTGTTGAAATTCATATAATCATTATTTTGAATTCTTTGTGATTTTTATTTATATTACTCTTACTAAAACACATTACTGTTGACTTGATGATTTTGGGAGGAATTACATTCTTGGCTTTTCATCTTTCTTGTGTTTTTGTGTTGAGACTTGTGCATCAGATTAGGTTATTTGTTGGATTTTAAAAATTAACCTGTATCCTTTCAGATGAATTATTTGTAATATTCAAGTAGCACTTGGATTGTGGTAGAATTTCTCTCCATTGGATTAATTGCTGGACTCTCAGTCCATGTGTTTAGGGCACTGTACTTGATCTCCGGCACCACTCTGAGAACAGAATACTAAGTGAAAAAGCCATCGCAACTGTTGGGTATGCTGGCTATAAAAATATGTTACTATAAAAATATAGTAATAGTTAATGAAAACAAATTATCCCTATATCGAATTCCCCTGGAACTGGAGTTACCATTAGCTGCCATGTGGGTGCTGGGAATTGAACCTTGGTGCTCTGCAAGAGCAGCCACTACTCTGAGCCATCTCTCTAACCACAATTCAATATTTTTGATTGAGTAAAGAAATAAGAACAATAAAACATATAAAGGTATTGGCTACTGAGGGTAAAAATAATGAAAATAAGCAGAATAAGTTTAATGATCACTAATATAGGAACAGAGATAAAATAGAGAGGATACGGTAAATAGAAGAGGACACAGGGAAAGAGATGGTAAATGGGAAAGTAAGAAATGCAGTCTGACAAGCTAATGCAATCCCAGCTCTCAGGGTTCTGAAGGGGGTGGGGTTATAGCTGCAGGCTAACCAGTACTCTGGGAAAGCCTAACTAAAAGAAGGAGAAGGAGGGGAGAGAGAAGGGAAAGAGGAGAAGAGGAAGAGGAAGTAGAGAAGGGGGAGGAGGAGGAGGAGCAGGAAGAGGAAGAGGAGCAGGAGGAAAGAAAGGAACAGCCTAATTACATCGAAAGCAGATAGTAAATAAGGGAAGTATAAAAGGGAAACAGAACTGGTCACAGCATGTTTCTCTGCAGTCACTTGCACAGGTGCAGAAATTGTCTATCTGGTCACTCACACTAGTGCAGGTGCAGGGTCTGGGTATATTGCCTCATGTGGGTACAGATGCAGGATCTGTCCCTCTGTGGTGCCTTGTGTGGGCGTTGAGTGCAGGGCCTGTTTCGATGCAGTTCCTTGCATGGGTGCAGGTGTAGGGTCTGCCTTTGTGGTCCACTGAAGTCCAACAGCCAGATTTCCACCTAGTGGAAAATAAACTGGTTTTGACATAAAGTTTTACCCCCTTTAACTAGAGATACTCTGTAGGCCAGGTCTCAGAGGATAGTCCTGTGACATTTACTCTGGACTTTCAGAGTAAGCCATTCAGGGAAAGACCTTTGCCCCTAGAGCCATAGGGCTATTGACTTAGCCATAGTCTTTTTAAAGTGACTTGTTGCCACTGCTCCAGTCCACTGCTGAGAAGAAAGGATTTTCCCAGCATCAATATGGTATGTAGATTCCAAGACTCTCATGTAGTTGAACTGTAAATCTGCTCTGTGATGCATCAAGTTAATTGGGATTTTGAGTCTTTGATCCCTGCTTTGCTAGTGCAGCTGTCACATGCAGCATGCAGCCTCTCTCTCTCTCTCTCTCTCTCTCTCTCTCTCTCTCTCTCTCTCTCTCCTGCTCTTTATTTGTTACCTACAGTGTGAATTTTCTGAGCCTCTCTCTTTGTCTTGGGCCATAGTTCCAGCTCTCTGCAGTTGCTGTACTCCACACTGGGACCAAGGTAGCCCCAACTGGGACTGAACCTTCCAGAAGAAACTCTGCACTCTCTTTCTTCCTATTTTGCACTCTTTCTATTCCTTTGCTTCTTTGAGACTGAAAGTCATGTTCATGTTTTTCCACCATCACCCGCCTTATGGGTTATGTGCTTTCCAAGTATCTCCAGTTTGCTTCCTGGACTTTACAGCAGTCTGTACACAGGTGTCATCCGCCGTCTTAAATCCAACTTAACTTCATACTGTGCTACTTTTCCAGAATCATTTAGAAACACCAATAGCTTTTATCCTTGATGGTGGAATCTTTAGTGTTTTCTAGAATCTTAACAGAGCCCATTACTTCTTTGTTTTCAGTTCAGAAGTATTTATTTAGTCTAGTCTCTATCAAAACTTTGGCAGTATGTCAGTTAGTAATGGTGTGAGTGAGCTTCTTTACCCTGTTCCTTGGTCAGTTTTTTCCTATTGAGAATGATGTTAACTAGAGGCTCTTCATTCAGAACTTCTTTTGTTTTTTAAATTTTACAAAAACTTTATTGAGAATTTCATACATACATATAAGGTATTTTGATCAAATCCACTCCCTCCCCTCCAACATCCCCCCTTCTGAAGAGGTAACCCTAAAATCTTTTAAGGATTAGATAAAACCTCCCAAATATTTTTGGCATTTTTGGCCTTTGGAACTGAGTAGGTTGCTAAGAGGCCCAAGGACATTGTGAGTTTTAGCCAAGAAACTGGCTACATTTCTTTGAGGTCTTTTTACCCTAACTGCCTAACCAATTCCTACCTCCTATTCTTATCACACCATCCTCTGAAGTGGTTACCCAAATTACCAATAT
>NW_008360304.1:2871765-2877679 GCF_000622305.1 Nannospalax galili | reverse complement strand
AAGCATCCCTCTATTGGGTTCCTCCTCATTTTTCTTTTGTCTTCCATGGCTGGACTAGTTGGCTGGGAGGAGTGGCTGGATATTCAGGTGAGGGTCCAGTGACCCTGCTTGGCACTCCTTTAATGAATGAGCACAACCGTCAACAAGCCCAATTGTGGCTATGTTTAGTGATCAAGCTCAGCCAAGTCGTGGTGATGGCAGTTATTTCATGCAGAAGGGACTGCTGTATAGCATCATCTTATTAAAAGAACCTGGAATTTAAAAGGATTTTGTGGCGTTTCCTTTTATTCTTTGTTGTGTGATGTTACCATAAGGGTTTGGATTTTTTCAAATGCTTTGATTGAGATAATCTTATACTTTTGTCCTTTGTAATTTAAATGTGATGTTATTACATAAATTCATTATGTTGCATCTGTTGAACCATCCTTGCTTTTCAGGTACAAATCCCACTTTGCCATGATCTTTAAACAGCTACTGTATTCAGTTTACTATTAATTGAAGATTTTTGCATTAATATTAGTCAGGGATATTAGTCTACTTTTTATTTTTTGCCATGCTTTGTCTAGTGTTGGTGTTAGGGGATGTAAGCCGAAAAATGCTTATTCCTCTGAGGGGTGTAAACCAGCCAGGGGCGGAGCCCCTGCGGAGAGTTAGAAACGTGATTGGAGATCAGAAACGGAGGAGGAGGTGCCGTCACCACCTTGGAAAATGGCCAGCGAATGGAGACTGTGGGCAGGGCTCAGAAGCGATAGGAGCTGAACCCCAGGGCGCACCGCAGGGTTTCTTTGTAAGTCACCCAGCACTCCCCACCATGAAGGACACCCCAAACTAAAAATGTCTTGTTGTGAGTCTGGGGCCTTGGGGAGGAAGCCTCCCAAGATGGGAAGAGTAAAAAAAATAAATTAGTGTGACAGGGGAGTACTGTCTTCCATTCTGTTTGGGGTATTTTCTCCTTTTCAGTTCTTTCAGAGTTTGAGAGTGACACATGCTAATTGTTCTTCACCTGTTGCACAGAACTCATCCAAAGCTGCTAGTTCTCGGCTTTGGTTTTTTTGGAGGAGGTCTTAAATTATTGCTTTAGTCTCTTTACTAATTACATATGTATACAGATATCTTATTTCTTCCTAATTCTGTCGTAATAAATTATATGTGTTTAAGGATGTATTCACTTATCCCACGTTATTTAATTTGTTGGTATATGAGTGTTCCTAAGTCTTTTATAGTTCTTTTAATTTATGTGGTATTAATTGTAATGTCTCCCTTTTCATTTCTAACTTTAGAAATTAATATTTCTCTACCTTTTCTTAGTCTAATTAAGGATTTATAGATTTTTTTTTGACCTTTAAAAAACCAACTATTGGCTCCACTGAACTCTCTAGCCTCTATTTTATGTATCGCTGCTCTGCTTTATTACCGCTTTCCTTCAAACTTTTGGTTTTGTTTGTCCTTCTTTTCCTAGTCTCCCAAGGTTTACATTTAGGATCCTTTCCTCTTTCTGCTGCTACAAACTCCCCTTGTGGTACAGCTTTTGCTACATCCATAAGTTTCAGCAAGTTGTGTTGCTTTTGTTGTCATTTATCTCCAAATCTTTTGATAATTCCATGGTAATTTTTTTGGTCCATTTGTTATTTAATGGTGCATTGGATAGGAGCATATTTTCCTGTTTTTCTTTAGCTATTGATTTCTAGCCTTGTTCCATTCTAGTCAGTGAAGACAATGTGTGATTTTAATCCTCTTAAATTTGTTAAGACTTGTCCTATGGCCTAATAAGTGGCCTGCTTGGAGAATGTTCTCTGTGCATTTAGGAAAAATTTCTCCTCTGTTATTGGGTGGAGTGCTCTGTACATTCCTGCTACATGCAATTGCTGTATAGGACAGTTTGGTTCCTGCTTCCTTACCAACCTTCAGTCTGATTGTTGAATTCACAACTGAATATGTGGACTGGAATCTACTAATCTATTGGAATCTAATGTTGTACATGGTCTACCTCTCTCTTTAGGTCTAATGATGTTTGTTTCAGATATTTCTGTACTCTGACTTTCTATTTATCTATCTATCTATCTATCTATCATCTATCTATCTATCTATCTATCTATCTATCTATCTATCAATCACTCTACACATACACCCACACACACTTTGACGGCACATACACAACTGCTGTTTTCTTCCTTGAATTGGCCCTTTTTATCATTATATAGTGTTCTTCATTGCCCCTTGTGAAATTTTGTCTTAAAGTTTGTTTTGTGTGAATGTGTGTGTGTGTGTGTGTGCGTGTGCGCACATGGTGTATGTTTGTGTACATATTAGTATGTCTATGTACATGGGTATTCAGGGTGCATTTAGAAGCCAGTGGTTGATGTTGAGTGCTTTTCTTTGTAGCTTTTCACCTTATTCTTGGAGACAGGACCTCTCTCTCACTGAACTTGGAGTGTATCAATTTGACAAGAATAGCCAACCAGCAAGCTCCAGGGGTCCCTGTCTTCACCTCTCCAGATATGTTCCACCATGCCCAGCTTTTCATGTGGGTGATGGGGATCGCCATGCTCATACACCAAGCACTTTGATGACTGAGCTGCCCTCCCAGCCTAGTCTGGTATGAACAGTCTTACTTCTTTAACCTTCCATTATTATATTTTTGGATCTTATTTTCTTTAATCATTATGCCAATCTATTTTTTTTTAATTGCTGCATTTAATGCTTATAGCTAAAGCTTTCTGATAGGAAAGAATTTATGATTGTCATTAAAATTATTTTCTGTCTGTTTTGAAGACTTTTGTCCTCAATCTTATTGTATTAATGTGTTGTTGAAGTTTTTGAAGTGACATATTTTTAACTTTTGTCCTCATTTCCCTTTCTCTATGTTCTATGGATACTTTTTGTGGTTAACAATGCAATTACACAAATTATATCTTAATGTCCTGATGATCTATTTGAAGCTAGTAACTTCAACTGAACATCCAATCAAATACAAAAATTCTGCTTCTTCCTGAGCAGTCTGCATCCCGATTCCCTATCAGCAATTTGGGTAACCCCTTCAGATGATGGTGTGATAAGAATAGGAGGTAGGAATTGGCTAGGCAGTTAGAGTAAAAAGACTCCAAAGAAAAGTAGCCAGTTTCTTGGCTAAAAGTCAAAATGTCCTTGAGCCTCTTAGCAACATACTCTGTTCCAAGGTCAAAAATGTCAAAAGTACTTGGGAGCTTTTATCTAATCCCTAAAAGATTTTAGCTTTGCCTCTTCAGAGGGGGGAATGTTAGAGTAGCAAAAAGCCCCATTAGAAAAAATTTAAAAAAGAAAGAATACACAACGTTGTCAGCAAAAAGTGATAGGGCTATCAATATGGGAAGTGTTGGAGGAGACAGAGTAGGTGTAGGTTTGCTCAAAACACCTTATATGCATGTATGAAATTTTCAATAAGGTTTTTTTGTCCTTTATTGCTCTCCATTTTTTAAATTAATTAATTAATTTTTACACCCACTTTCCAGATAGCACCCTTCCATAGCCTCCCTCCCCCCACTAGAGCCCTTATACTCTGATATCCCTGCTACTGTCTGCTGTGTTGTTGGCACCCCCAATCTTATCAATAAAGTTTTTTTAAAAGCAAAAAAAAATTCTTATTTTTACTTCTACCCCCTTCATTGCAGTTCATGACAAAAATTACCTTCTATGTTGTATATAATTAACATAAGTCTACATATCCTTTTTGCATTCTTAAAAAATATTGTATACCAGATTTGTTAGTGAGTCACTCACCAATACTATAGGATTACATGAAACACTTTATCTGGGAATTTTAGATTTTAATTTGATTTTGTGCTGGTATTTATAATTTTTGTTTCAACTTCTAAGACTCCTTTCAGTGTTCTTTCAAGGCAAGGCAAGTGGTGATGAATTCACTTCCTTTTTGTTTATTGGGGGAAGTCTTCATTTCTTCTTTTGTTGGAAAGACAGTTTCCCAGGCATTGTTTTCTTAATTGGTAGGGACTTTTTCCTCTCACTATTTTGAATATATAACTTTACTTCCTTTTAGCAAGGCTACTTCTGGGAAATCTGATAATATTTAATGGGAATTCCATTATATATGATGAATCACTTTTCTCTGGCTGCTTTCAAATTCTCTCATTGTCTATGACTCTTGAAAATTTGATTATGATGTGCCTTGTAGGTCTCTTTAAATTTATCCTGATTGGGCTTCTTTGAACTTCTCAAATTTGTATATATATTCTCTCATCATATTTGGGGAGTTTTCACCTGCTATTTCTTCAAATAAGCTCTCTGTCCCTTTTTGTTCCTTTTCTCATGGAACTGCCATACATATATACTTTTGTCATTGATGCTCTCCAGAATTCCTTGAGCTGTCTTTATTATTATTCTTTTACAATTGTTTCTCTGCTTTGGTAATTCAATGGGTCCTCTTTTCAAGCTCACTGATTATTTTCAGTTGGGGCCTAATGAAATCTGCTGTTGAGACCATCTAGTGAATTTTTCAACTTAGTTACTGCATTCTTCAGATCAGAACTTCTGTTTTGTTCTTCCTTGTTACTATTAATTGAAAATTTCACTTTGTGAGTTATTTTTCCTGATTTCATTTATTTGTATGACTGTATTTTCTTTAATTGAGCATGTTTATGGTTGCAGTTTGTTAATTGTTTGTCCATCCGTTTACATTTCTGTATTTCTCCCAGTCACGTACTAACTAGGCCTGACCCTGCTTAGCTTCTGAGACAAGATTGAGAACATTCAGGGTGGTATGGCCATAGACAACACATTTTTCTATTTCTAAGGGAACATTTCTAGAAGTTTAACTTGTTCCTTAAATCACGTCATCACTTCCTATTTCTTTGCAGGCGCCGTTGTTGTTGTTGTTGTTGTTGTTGTTGTTGTTATTGTTGTTGGGATTTATCATCCAACTCTTCTAGACTTTGTGGTCTGATTTTGTATAAAGAGAAGTTTCTCTATTAGTGAGGCTAGACATTCTGGATAACCCTCAAGGTTTTTCTGGGGATGTCTTCTCTGAGCTATTTGAAGAAGTTTGCCAGTGTCTATGCAGGAACCCCCCAGATGTCTGTCTGTGATGGTGCAGCTTGTGTGGAGCTGTGGTAAAGCGTGATATTTCTGCCATACTGTGGAATTCAGTTGACCATCTTCACTCTCAGACCCCCCAGACCTGGTGGACTGTTTCTGCTAGTGTGGTTCATGGCATAATACTGAAACAATCCTGAGGTCAGCATCCTCTAAATGTCAAAAAGTCTGACATCTGTTACTACTCAGTTCCCTTCTCAGGAAGAATATGGGAGTTGGAGGTTTTCTCTCTATCACCTGGCATGATGTGTGGGTTGCTCTAGTGAGAAACATTAGAAAGTATCAGATTTTTCTACTGGGCTTCATTATCATTTGGGGTTCAAGGACCTTTTATTTGGTCTCTGAATTTTTCACAGATATATTTAGACTGTCTGCTATTAAAACCCTATCTCTATAAGGGAAGGGACATAGGTCTTCCAATCCTACCATCTTACTGATTTCACTCCTCTGACTGCTATAATCAGAAAGTCAGTAATTTGAGTTTTCCCCAAACACACTTCTTGTTTTTTTATGATCCACATCTTCCTTCACCTTTGCTGACAATGGTATTCAGTCCAATGTCTTTAAAATGACAACTTAAAATTTGCATTTCTTATTTTGTAAGTATGAGTATGTGCATCTGTATAAGTTCACCTGTGTCATATGTGTATGTGCAAGTGCACCTGTGTCATGCGTTGCCTGCAGAGGTCAAAAGAAGGCATCAAATTCCCCTGGAACTAGAGTTAATAATGATTGTTAGCTGCCATATGGGTGCTGGGAATTGAACCCAGATCCTCTGCAAGAGCAGCCAGTGCTCTTAACTTCTGAGGCATGTCTCCAGCCCCTAAAA
>NW_008360304.1:2849665-2871265 GCF_000622305.1 Nannospalax galili | reverse complement strand
CATTTCCCTAATTGTTAAGAATGTTGTATACTTTAAAAAATATTTTATGTGTATGAATGTATTGCCTGTATGTATGTAAGTGCACTCATGTTGTTCAGTGCCCACGGAGATCAGAAGAGGGTGTCAGATCCCCTGGAACTGGAGTTACAGATGATTGTTAGCTGCCATATGGGTGCTGGGAATTGAACCCAGATCCTCTGCAAGAGCAGCCAGTGCTCTTAACTTCTGAGGCATGTCTCCAGCCCCTAAAATGCCCACTTTTGGGGTAAGAAGTTTACATTCTTCTCTGCCTGCTTGTCTCATTCTCCACATCTGAAATCATTTTGTTTTGGTTGAGAGCAGCTCGATTCTCCCCTCCTACTCCTCACCTGTGCACTTGAGGTAGCTAAGCCTTTGGCGGTCAGAAAATGTATAAATGCTTATGGTAGGAAGTGCCCTGGATGGGTGACAGAAGGGTACCCTTGAAGCAGAGCCTCAGTCTTTTCAGGAGCCAACCAGCGTCATCCACTTAGATTCCTAGTTCTTAGCTCAAGAGGCCACACGGTGGTTGATAAATGAATTACAGAGGTGAGAGGACAACAACGTTGATAAAGATGAAACTCTTCCTAAGGACACCCACAGATGCCCCCCTCCCTACATTGCCCACAGAACGCCTCTGTCTCTTTCATTTCAGGTCATGCCTGCCTTGTCAGCATAATATGACCAGTTTGTAGTTTGGAACTGTCCTAAATTAGAGTTTAGATAGTGTGATGATTAATTTCATGCCTTAACTTGACCCAAGTAAAGAATGCCTAGATAGCTGGAAAAAGATTGTTTTTCAATGTGTCTGTGAGGGGGTTTCCAGAAAACATCAGCATTTATTTGGCAAACTGCATAAAGCAGATAGTTCTTGCCAGTGTGGAAGGGCCCAAGTGGGAGGAAAAAAGAGGACAGAGGATAAATTCATTTTGCTTGCCTGATTCATCTACTTTCTGCCCTTGGATGTCAGAGCTCTTGGCCCTTGACCTTTTGCATTCAAATCAGAAATTATACCATTGCCACCTACCCTCAGTCCAACTGGTTCTCAGGCCTTTTGATTTTGAATTACACCATGGGCTTCCTGGCTCTTCATCTTATAGATAGAAGGTTATAGGATTTTTCAGCACTCTAGACCACAGGAGCCACTTCCTAATATACCTCCTTATCTGTTTGCCTATCATCTGTCTATCTCATAATCTAAATTTCTATCTATCATCTATCTATCTATCTATCCATCCATCCATTCATCTAGCTCCTTTTCTAAAGGCCATGTTGTCATAAAATTGGAGATGCAAATAGCCTCAAGGAATACCATGGATAAATAATTATTAATTGTATTAATTATTGCTAACATATTATTAATTATACCTATATACCTATAAGCATCCTCTGAGAAGCTCATTTCCAGATGGAGCAGGAAGAAAGATGCCAGTTTATAAACTGGAAGACACAAAGGGCTGAGTCCTGTCAGGGACCCATTTGTAAAGATGAGATTCCAAATGCACTTAGATGGGAGCCCTAGTACAGAATAAAAGCCCATTGGCCCTCTGTGGTACTTTTTGTCCCTGTCTGAGCCATTGAATTGGCTACAGATTAGTTCTGGAGGTTGGTGAGACTCTAATTACTTAAGTCACAGAAAAGCATGTTAAGGGAAGAGACAAGTGACACAGATTTTACTGAAGAGCTTTTGCCCGTATTTTGGAATAATTAGTTGTGAGGCCTGGCAGCTTAATGCCCTCTGTCAGCAAAGAAGGGCTGCTCCCTTGTAGCTGGCAAGGAACAACTGAGCCCAATCTGTTTGTGCTGATCTGGAAAAACCATTACACCTCCTAAAGATAGGGCTGCTGCAGAAGTGGAGCCACAGGGGCAATGCACCCACTGTGCCTCTACCATGCAATGAGTTCCCTCACCAATTCATCAGGAATTGTAGTCAAAAGTAAACTTCTGTCTTTTATAGAGTAGACGGTAAACTCGGTGGTAATAGCTTTCCAGAAAGTAGTGATTGTTTTCTTTACCACTTAGTCTATAGTATCATAGATACCAAAATATAGTTTTATATAGAGGAAGAAACCGGTGGAATGGGAAACTATGGGATAGAGAACGTGCAAGAGGGAATAGACTTTTTCTCACTCATCCCTTTTCCATGTGGTCTGGATTCCTGTCCTTTCTGACTGCACAACTTCAGACAAATTACAGCTTCTTAGAACTCATTCTTTTCATTTTTGTTTTAGTTTAGTTTTATTTTCATCTGTAAGGTGGAAATAATATCTACAGAGATCTTATAGGGATTAAATGAGATCATGCACATGCTGAAATGATTTGCAAAGTGTAAAGCGCTTTAAAATATGAACCTTTGCTAGATTTATGATGATGATGAAAACATAGATGATGACGAGGATGAGGATGATGATGGTTTATTTTAGACTACATTAAAGCACTGTGAAATGATCAAGTCAAATATGCAGGAACAGCATAACTCAGCTAAGGAACAGACTAACTGTGAAGGTGAAAATGAAGGTGCACAGAAGCCAGAAGTCCTGTGGCTTCTGTAGCTTTCCATGTGGCTTGTATAGTTGCCCATTGTGTGCTAGCTTTGATTCCCAGACTAAAGCTCATCTGAGGCACAGAGTGCCTTGCTTCTGTTTGCTCCCTGTGCACCTTGTATAGTACATTGCTCTCAGCAAGCAGTAAACATTTGTTGGGGTTAAAAGAATTGAAAGAATGATTTGATGAAGGGTGACATCAGTACAATGGCCAGAGAGAAACAAGGACCAGAAATTGTTCCCTGAATGTAATTTGTCCAGGCAGAATCAAAACTGTTCTTCTCATTTCCTGATTTAAAAACTTCATTGGTTCATTATTGCTCAAGAAATAAAGTCCCAGCATATTAAAAGGGAACAGAAGGGTCCTTAACAACCAGACCCAACCTATCTCTCTAATCTTATCTCCCAGCATGCCACTTTTCTTGACCAGTAATTCTGTGCACAGCTACGAAGTCTAAGGATACTGAACTTCTTAGAGTTCCCTGGGCATAGTCTCTTCACAGCCTTTTTTCTTCCTTGGCAAGCTCATATGATCCTTAGAAATTCAGCATAGATGCTTCCTGCTCGGTAACATGTTCCTGCATCCATTCATTCACAGAGCATGCTTTTCTTAGTACCTGGTATAAGTCAGACACTGATTGAAGCACTGGATGCAACAGATAACCAGTCAGACCAGAGGTCTGCCCTCACGGAGGATTCATTCTGAGGTGGGTAGCTAAAAACAAAGGAAAGGAATATGGGTGATGTTAGGAGGTGGTAGAAGTGAGGGAGCATAGAGAGTGGAGGAAGGAGATGAGTTTTTTTATTTACATAATATATAACGTGTCAGTCAGAATAAGCTGGGCTATGTTGTAATAGAAAACAATCCCTAAAATCTTAGTGGTTTGTAGCAGCAAAGATTTGCTTCTAGTCCATGTTTTATGACCACTGAGGCTCATCTAGAATTTAAATCCATATCCTTTACACTGAAGATAGACTCAAGAAGAAAGTTCTAACTGCTCTAGCAGAGATGAAAGAAAATCAGGTGAAACATGCTCCAGTTATTAAAGGTTTTACCGGAAAATGCACAAGTCAAGTAGCCTTACAATTTCTTTAGCAAAAACCAAGCATATGGTCAAGCTGAGTTAAATACGACACAAAAGAGCAATTCTACCATCTCCTTAAAAGGAGAGTTGAGTGAATAGCCCTAATGCTTGATACATATGGTCTGGGAAATCTGTGTTGAAAGAACAGTTGAGACAAATACCAAGAAAGCAGGGAGTTAGCCAGTAGATCAAGGGAGGTAAGCATTATTCTGTATTTTCTGACTTAGCAGGCTGAAGTTCTTGATTCTTTCCTTTCTTCCTTTCACAATCCACTTCCAGTCTATTGGTAAATCCCTCATCAATACTTCCAAAATGCACCCAGAACTGACCACTGCTCACTGCCTCCATCTCTGGCTCATCATCTAGAGGATGCAGGAGCTGCCTAACATTTCTAGTGATTCGTATATGGTTCCCTTGAAGACTGATCACCTTACATGAACTACAGGATCCCTTCTCAAATATAAATTATCATGTTTCTCTGAGAAAATTATGCATTCTCTTCCTTCTTAGAGTAAAAATCAAAATTCTTACAAGGTCTCACATAGTCCATGCCCCATTACCCTCTCCAACCTCAACCGCTGATCGTTTTCTGGGTCACTTTGCACGAGCAACACTAGCTTCTTTGTTCATTCAATATGCATCTGAGTGTTTAGGCATCATTCTTCAGACAAGACATATAATGGTGAAGATAAAGTAAAACGTGTCAATGCATATTACAAGTGGTCTACCTGTTTGTCTTTCCCATGAAGTGTTATCTTTGTTTTCATGTTATTCATTTGTGAATCTGCAATAACACTATGCTTGGCACAGCAAATAATCAGTGGACATTGGAGTGGAAACTGAAGGATGGATGGATGGGTGGATGGATGAACGGATGGACAGATGGATAGATTAAAAACATGTACGGGTGTATAGGTGGCTAGATTGGGAAGATGATCAAACAGTCTACACTTTCATTGGAGCTGCAGTATGTTCTTTGGGATTCTCAGAGTTGTTATTAACCAGCTTCTCACAGCTACAAGGAAAGCCTGACAACAGAGGGCTCTGTCTGAATTTATGAGCATTTAGGGTGACAAAAAAATAAGCAAGAGATTTTGTTCTGAAATAGACTCAAGATCTGAAATGATTTAGTCTTGCCAGATGAGTCAACTCTAAGGACAAAAAAAAAAACCAATCTGAAGTGGTAAACCACAGGCCATTTCTATACCTCATCCTTTGCTTTGAGCTTGGGGGGCAGGAAAGGAAACTGGTTGATGAGATTATAAATACAAGTAGTACATCACCCATACGTAACATTGGAGGCAAATATGTTAGAGCTTTTCAAGGCTTTATTTAAAGTAATACATTTTCTGTCTAAGTCTTGTGGTTAAGCACCCTCAGAGGTGAATATAAAACCTTCCAACGTCTACCCATGTGCACCGACAAAGCTCAAAGTACTGGAATGTGTCCCAGAAGCATGTATCTACGGTGCAGGCTGTGACTCCTACTGCTAGGAGAAATGCTAATATTTAATGCAAATCTAGAAAATTAAGACAGAGAAGATACCAAAACAAACTCCCAATACATTTACCTATGCAGATGATTCCTTTCTTTTTCAGACAGAAAAAAATAATTTCTCTCCAGTTGGAAACAAGACAGCCAAGTGGTTTTGCTGCATTTCATGGAGATGAGGCTATGGTTTGTCCTACTTGGTCATGTCATGAAGCTCACCTTGTAGTTGAAGGAAGAGAGGCAGGACAGTTAGCAGGAATGTGGAAAGGTTGCCCAGTGAATACAGAAGTCCTGGGATGCTCAGGCTTGCTGCAGAGGACTATGACCACATCAGGTACTTTGTACATCTCAGAAGACATAGAGACATTGTTGTATGATTATATTATAATTGTCTCTCACAACCCAACCAGACAGTAAGTTTACCACCAGAAAGAGTCATGTTATTTACGTTTTTAAACACAAGCGATAACATTTTTTTTTTTTTTTTTGGTCCTCTTTTTGAGACAGGGTCGCCCTGTAGCCACAACTAGCCTGGAACTAGTTATGGAGACCAGGCTGGCCTTGAACTCACAGAGATCTTCCTGCCTCTGCCTCCTGAGTGCTGGGATTAAAGACGTGTGCCACTGTACCCAGACCCAGCACAAGTGATAGCGTTTATGTAGATCTGAGTACTTAAAAGAAGATTGATACTGCCAGTTGAAAGGGGGTGAGTGGATAACCATGACACAAGGCGGGAGCAGCAAGGGTGACTAGATGCCGGAATACCTTGACTTCATGCACTGTGTACTCCCATTTGAAGTATCAACAACATAGAAAGCCCTAGATGACTCCGTTTTTTTTTTTTTTTTTTAACTTGCGATGAAAAGCACAAACCAAAGAATGAAAACTGTTGACTTTCTAAATTCCTGTGAGAGCAACATGAGGTTTGTCAGTCAATGTCAGATGAGGAGGTAATGACTTTGGTTTAAAAGACTGAGGTAAGTCTTAAGACTTAGTCTTAGAAAAGGAGTTGAAAGTAAATGTAAAAGGGCTGAAACTATATATGTGCCCAGCACAGCTGAGAAGCCGGGGAGGTCTAGGTTCCTTTTCTGCAGTCAGAGGAGATTTTCAATGAAATGTCCTCTTCATGAGAAGTTGTTTCTGTGACAATATGTACAACTTGCTAATATCTCTTTGGCAATAAGTCATCTACAAATAGATGAAAAAGTCTCTCAATAGCTGGTACTTCATGGAGTCAACTTGGCTTTGTTCCCTATTTTTCTATGTTCTAAAAATACTGAAATCTCCCATATTGTACCCAGGCCCAGTGTGAACAGTAGTTCTCATTTGTCTGAATCTGGCTATGGGAAGGGCAACTATAGGTTACATAGTAATGAAAGACACCTGCCACTACAGCAAAAACAACTAGGAGACTATGCGATATAAGATCTGGAAAGTCTCAAGACTGAAAATGGATTTTCACTCACTTAGGTCTCTGCCATGACCTCCACAGGTGTTTACTGAGGGGCACAGATTGAGGGACTCCATATATGAACATCCCTCCATCACCATGGCTCCTCTGGACTATGTAAATGAGGCGAGGGTGCTTTGCGGTACACTAGTCTGGAGTCCACAGACCCAAATTCTGCTTCAGAATTTGTTTTAGATCTTCTGCTTGCTAGCTTGTTAAATGTAGCTTCTCTTCAGTTCTTTTATCCCTAGACTGAAGATAAAAATTCTTGTCAGACTCATTGTAATTGGATAATAAATGAAAAATACATATGTGAACACACTATAGCAATGTGAGATGTGTCACAATGGGCATGATTTTGAGTTGAAGAATTAAAAATATCAAAAGGGATCAATGTTAAGCATAAGACAGAACTGCACAGGCAGTTATCACAAAGTTGCTGGGTTTTATTAGTATGCTCAGATGGGAGAGGGTCAGCAGAGATCAACACTTAAATAAAGGTGTCATTAATAAACAATGGAGATCATTGTGTTAACTTTTCCAAGGGAGAAGACAAAGAATTTCTTCTGTTCAAGTTTAGCTTGATGAACCAATGAGCTTATTGTGGCCACTTACAGGGCAAAGGGCTATCTATTGGTACAGGTTGATTCAAAGGTAGTTATAGTACTGAAAAAGCCAGGCCAGCGTAAGTGACAATTCAAAAACTACGTCCTTGGAGGACCCAGCACAGCAGCAGACAGTTCAGTGGGCTAGCGTCATTCTCTCTGCAGCCATCATTACTACTCCAAAGCCGTAGGGCGGGGCTTTCTGAGAAGTTGAATAAGCTTCCTGAACTTTGTAAGTTGTATAGCTTCTATCCTGTTGCCTAATGGGAATGTTTCAACAGAGACAATGACTACACAACAAAGCCTTTCCTTTATACTAATGGCAATGCTTGTATCTGCTACCCCAGGAATCCTCTTCCTTAAAAAACATTTTATTTATCATTTTTATTTTATGTGTATGAGTGTATTGCTGCATGTAGGTAAGTGTACCTGTGTCGTGCAGTGCCCATGGAGGTCAGAAGAGGGCATCAGATCCCTTGGAACCTGAGTTACAGACAGTTGTTAACCACCATGTGGGTGCTGGGAATTGAACCTGGGGCCTCTGCTGAGCAGGTAGCACTCTTAACTGCTAAGCCATGTCTCCAGCCCTGGAATCCTTTTCTTTTATTATGGTGGACGGAAGGTTGTTGATTAAGAGGGATCTTTTAGCATTCTTAGTTGTATGTAGTGTTAAACAATTAGTATGGGTTTACATGGAAATCAATTTATCAAAATTATAATGAACAACATCTGGAATCTTGAATGACTAGGGAATAAAGTTTGGGTTTACAACTAAGAGCAGGGCTCTAGATCCTGCCTCAGAACTGGCATGATGAAGACACCGTGTCAGGCAGTAGGCCTGCAAGTTTCACCAAGGTGCATAAGTGGTTGGAGGTACTACATGGCCAGTAAGAATAATGGATAAATTGATGTCCAATAATAATAGACACTTTCCTTCATAGCCTAAATGGCTGTAATGAGCAAAATGTAGCTATCTTTCATTAAATCTTACAGTTTCTCACTTTGTCCCCACTGAAAGACAACAATTTGGCTTCTCATCCCAATCTTTGAATGAAGCCTTTTCCTATTCCTAGAAAAGGAATGTCTATGGCACAACTGCTAACAACCATTCTGTATAAAATAATGGGAGAAAGGGGAAAAAGCTAAGTATATATATGAATATAGAGGAGAAGACATAGATGCCATAATCCTTTAAAAGTATTTTGTCAGCCTGGGAGGATGGTTCCGTTGGGAAAGTGCTTGCTTTGCAAGAAATTGGGACCTGAATTTGATCTCCAGAACACACGTAAAACTACCTTGGTGCAGTGGTGCCTGCATATAATCCCAGTGCTTAAAAGAGAGACAAGCAGATCATCCATTGGTGCAGTGGTGCCTGCATATAATCCCAGTGCTTAAAAGAGAGACAAGCAGATCATCCATTGGTCATCCAGCCTGCCTAGCCAAAGAGCTTCAGGCCAATGAGAGATACTGTCTCAAAAACAAAATAAAAACCAAAACAAACAAAACACATCAGAACAAAAAGAAACACAAAATAGATGGCTCTTAAGGGACAACACCTGAGGTTGTACTCTGGCCTCCACATGTACACGCACATGTGTACTTGCACACACAGACACACAGACACACAGACACACACACACACACACACACACACACATATACACTCTCACATATACACAAATTTTTTTCAGTACAACTCATCCCAAAGTGTAGTAGGTATTTATAACTTTCTTCTTCTACTCTCTGTTCCACATTTGCTTTGCCAGGGGATTTGCTGATGTGCACTTCTAAAGGGTCCAGTTTCTTAATAACACTGCATACATAAGATCAATAAAAATGCTAAGTGCTCCCATTGAACATGGTAGTTCTAAGAGGTCTTTGAATACTGTAACACTGGTTCCTGCCCTGTGTGTAACAACAGCTCATTTCTTCTTTATAGTGAAGCTAAATTACCATAAGTAATGTTCTTCCTTCCTTCCTTCCTTCCTTCCTTCCTTCCTTCCTTCCTTCCTTCCTTCCATTTTTTTGAGACAGAGTCCCCCTGTAGCCCCAACCTGTCTGGACTCATTATGGAGTCCAGGCTGGCCTTGATCTCACAGATATCCACCAGCCTCTGCCTCCTGAGTGATGAAATTAAAGGTGTGCACCACCACTCCTGGCATATTCTTTATTGTAACTTACATATTTGATGATATGAAACTTCTAAAATGACCCTGTGTCATTTTTAGTTTTGTGTGATCAACATTTTTGATTTGGAGTTAGTACTTCTAAACAGGACAGCCAAGAGGTGCTGGGACATGAAGAAAAAAAAAAACTACTTAGTCATTGGTCATACTAGTGTGATTTATGAACACACATGCTGTCCTGTGTTCATTCCTGTCTATGAGATAAATAGCCCACCACTGGTTCAGAACATATATTGCATCTAGTAGGAAAGTACAGATGGTCTCCAATTATGAGTGCTTCAAGGTTTTTTTTTTTTTTTATTTATGATGGTGCAAAAGCAAAATGCTTTCAGTAGAAACTTCCCTTTGAATTTTTATCTTTCCTGGGATAGTAATATGCAACACATACTTTCTCAGGATGCTGGGCAGTGACAGTAAGCCACGTGGTCATAAGGCTAACACCGCTGCCATGTGCAGTGTTGCTAAACTATGTTGGTAGATTACATATACTAACTGCATTTTCAACTTATAACATTTTTACTTCCAACATGTCTACCATGGTGTAATCCTATTCTAAGTTGAGGAGCAGCTACACTACAATTTTGCCAGGTAGTACCTCCTTGCTACAACATATTTGAGTTTTTTATAGATCATTTGACTTTTCTCTCAATCATTTCATTTTTCTCCAAATAGAACTACTTCTTATCAATTCAGCATACCGTAAAACAAGTTTAAAATCCACAGGCAATTCAACCACTTACCTTCCATCTGTTGATGTAAACTGAGCACTTTACACAATATGAGGTTTATATAGGATACCACAGTTGAGTACAAGACATTGTATGGATGCAACTTGATTTATTGGCTGACATCTTGAATCATAGCTGTTGTGATTGCCTGAGAGTAACCATAGTTGGTTTTTCCCACACACTTTCCTACAGTTCTATGGATTGACAAAGCCATTAGATGTGGAGCTTTATAGCCAGTCCTTGGTGTGAGGATTATGCCTGACTCTACTAGGATAAATCAGGTGCATTCTGACTTATCACCTTCATCTTCACCAATATTTATATACTCTTCCATTTTACCCAGATAATGGAGATACACTTGGGATCACTGGTCAGTCCTCCCAACTAATTGTGCTCTGTGAAATCCTGGATGTTTCCCTCTCTTTCTTCAGTCTCCTGTCACCTTAAAGCTGATTCTCATGTGCTGGGACCAAGTTATTCCAGAGCAGGTATTTAATAAGCCCATGAATAAGATGGTAGAAAACCCACACCAGATAAGAAGAACAAAGCCAAGTCCAAATTTCTATGTGATATTAAAGCCCATCCGGGGTTTAGTTTGGTTGATATTGAGGGTAAGTTAGCAATATTTGAAGCCTGGTTAGCCTTAGTGAAGGGAAAACTAATATTGACGATCTTACATAGACTCATTCTTGGCTCTCGAACCATCATACTTATGAGCCCACTGAAAAGATTAGTTTAAGTATAAAAAGTAGCTAATAATCCTCACAGGCCAAGTCAGTTTCTTATTCTTAAGTTCATGGCTAGATACATAATTAACCTTAAAGAACTCAGACTCTACAATTAAATGGTGTCCCATCAATTTCTAATAGGGTCTACTAGCAAGTCAAAAAGATACTTTTTTTTTCAAATGTGAGTAGCTTCTTTAATTGCTTCAAAAGTGTAGGGACTTCTTTCCTGGGGATGGTATGTAGAGGTGCTCAGAATGATTCAGAGTTTGACATGCTATTTTTGTATCATGTGCCTGCTGACAAAACCGGGCTGTCTAGAACCTTCAAGACCCAGAAGGTTGGGAAAGCAGCAAAATCTGCATGTCTTTCTAGTGTTTTTATGCAGTTCATCTCTTAATGCCTTCCAGATATCTATCTCAACAATGTAGTTGAACAGTGTGCTCTTCTGTCAGATGATGAGATAGATAATCAAGGTTCCTGCAGAATGACTTATTGCACAAGGTCAGGGAGCTGGTGTATCTCTGATGCAACACACTGAAGGAACAGACAGTTCCTTACTTAATATGGTTTGACTTTGAATTTTTCAAATTTGTAACATGGTGAATGCCCGTTCAATAAAAAAAATTAATTCAGTTTTTGAATTTTAATCTTTTCCTGGAATAGATTCTTGTTATATTCTATAGAACAAGCTAAGGATGTTGGGCAGTGATCGTGAGCCCCAGCTCCCAGTGAGCTACTCAACCACCAGAGTGAGCAACCAGTAGCCTACAGTGGACTGTGCTGCTAAACTACAGTGTTTGGGAGGTTAGGTGTGTTAAATGCACTTTTGACTTACAATATTTTCAACTTCTAATAGTTTACCAGGATGTAATTACTTTATGTGAAGGGGCATCTGTATACTGTTCTGTCTTATTAGGTAAAAGCAGACTATGCACAGCATTTCCTGCTTTGGGGGACATACATCAAGGGATGTGATAGCATATCCTCTCAGATCCACAAAAATAGAATTTATGTCTTCAATTTAGAAGTACTGTGAAATGAATTGTATGCTCCCTAAATTCATATGTTGAAACCTTAGTTGATTGCTTTTGGAAACAGGATCTTTAAGAATTAGCTAAGGGGCTGGAGATATGGCTCAGTGGTTAAGAACACTGGCTGCTCTTGCACAGGCTCTGGGTTCTATTCCCAGCACCCACATAGTGACTAACAACCACCATAACTCCAGTTCCAGGGACTCTGATGCCCTCTTCTGACTTCCATAGGCATTGCACGACATTGGTGCACTTACCTACATGCAGACATTATACTCATATACATAAAATAAAAATAATAAATAAAATATTTTTAAAAGTAGTTAATTTAAATAAGGTCATAAGGCCCTTATCCTATTGGACTGCTCATCTCTCCTTGCTGTCTCTGTCTGCCTTCCTCTTTCTCTCACTGACCCTTGCCCCTGTACATGTACACACAAGTACAGTGGAGTACATACAGTATGATGAAAAGGACAGGCTATGTGAACACATAATGAGATGGTAGCCAGGTACAAGCTACAAGAAGAGGCTTGCAATGAAACCCACCTTGTTGACAGCTTCACCCCAGACTTCAGAACTGTGAGGAATTCATTTCTGTTGTTTGACACCCAGCCTGTTCTATTTTGTTAAGACAACTCTAGCAGGCTACAGCATCAAAGATGAAATATTGCTTTTAATTTAATGTTTTGGTGGAAGGGGACAAGAATACAGAAGGTGAATTCTGAGGATCTCTGAGTAAATCTATAATAACAATAAACCAAGAAACTAAGGAACTACCTATAGGGTAGGTTTGGGATTTCACCAAGTCTCCTATGTGGTAGAACTCGGGTGGCATCTCTGTTTGCCATATGACTCCCATAGCTTGCACTATAGTGGATGAGAACTTCAGTGTGGTGCCTGGGAGTTAGCTCAGGAACAATGTCTAATGTCCTGAATAAGCCAGGTTTCCTTTTTCTCTTAGTAATTGACCACAGAATCCTTTAAGCAGCCACAGGATAGTGTATTAGGTACAAATGTGATGATTACATGATTCTTCCTTAAGCAATCCCAACCTACCTCCATTCAAGGGCCTTCAGGCTTAAACTGACACAATCTTTAAAAACTGTCTCTTTTATGTTGCCTCAAGTACAACCTTGGTTCATAACATTTACAGCTTTGAAGGTTTCACCAATTATTAGCATCTTTATGATGTTCTCTTTTATTCTTCTTAAGCCAGTATTTTCAAATATGTCTCTGGACTGCAGCATCAGTATAGCCTGGGGGTTTATTTGAAGGGCTAATTCTAGTTCCCATCCCTACTTACCAAGGTTATGAGGCAGGGCTGGGGCCCAGACATCTATCATGTTTTTATTTATTGATTTTATCTTAACAAGCTTTCCTGGTGATACTGATGTATACAAGCATTTGGGAACCACTGAATTCATTACTCATAATGCTCGTTACTCTTCCTCATGTGCACATTAATCTCCATATCTGCTTTGCCTCAAATGGTTAAATGGTGTTGCTTGCCTTCTGCCACCAGTTTCCTTGGCTCTCATGTAAAAATAGGGATTTCGTTCCAATTGAGGCACTTCTTTAAAATTTTTTTATTATTTATTATTTTTATGTGTATGTGTGTATTGCCTGCATGTAGGTAAGTGCACCTGTGTCATGCAATGCCCTTGGAGGACAGAAGAGGCTGTCGGATCCCCTGGAATTGGAGTTACAGACAGTTGTTAGCTGCCATGTGGGTGCTGGAATTTGAACCTGGGTCTTCTGCAAGAACAGACAATGTTCTTAACAGCTAGGCCATCTCTCCAGCCCTGAGGCACCACTTTTTTTTAATAGAGAAAAATTAAAAATCCACTTATAATAAAAACTCAGCAAAATAGGAATATTTTGCTATTATACTGTACTGAACACATCAAGAAGAATGTAGTGTTCCAAGAAGTGTATTTGGATTAGTTTTAACTACATACTGTAAATCTAGAATAACCAGTAAAACGTTTACAAAGTAAACTAACTGATGAGAAAAATGATCCATTTAAAATATTCAATTAATACAAATGTGGCAAAAAAAAGTTGTGGTGGAGAAACACACTACAGGAGCCACAAATAGTAAACAGTACCATGAAGAACAGATAATTCTATGAAAACCATCAAGGTATTTGGGGTTCTAAGCAGTTTCCAATGACTACAAATTAAACTTTAAGTAATAACTTAGCATCTAACTACAGTAAAGGTTAGCCCTGAAATTCTTGAGAGTCAAAATCTTCCTTAGCCCTTGTTAGAGCTAACTACGAAGCCAAAAAATTGGACCAAAAAGGAGGAGACTTGAAAGTTTCCTAACACAACAGCGGAGATGGAAATCCAAGATAAACAAGGATGGAAAAGACAAGATTGAATGGTATGGTTAGTTCAATTGTTGTTGGTTTTTAAAATTTTTTTTCAAATTTATTTTTATATGTATGTTTTCCCTGGATTTATGTAAGTGCACCATATATGTTCAAACACATGAAGGCCAGAAGATGGCATTGGATCCCCTGGAACTGGAGTTATGGGTGGTTGTTAGCTGCTATGTGGGTGCTGCAAACCAAACCAGAGGATCCTTTGCAAGACAAGTAGACTATCTCTCCAATCCCCAATTATTATTTTTTTTAAATCACAGCTTCTTGGCTGTACCCAGGATGTATAAAAATGATATAATCATGAAAGCTTAAAAATCTAGGATGGAGTTGTAGCTCAATTAGTAGAGTACTTGCCTAACATGAGTTTGGTGCCCAGCACCTCAGAAACTGATTGTGATGATGCATGCCTGTAATCCCAGCATGCTACTAACTGAGGTACTCTACAAACTGAGATGGAGGCAGAAGAATCAGGAGTTCGAGGTCATCCTCAGCTTCATAGCTCAAATCCAGCATGGGCTACATGAGACCTGGCTCAAAAATAAACCAAGCATTACGATGCACTTCTTAATAGAATCTCTGGCCTGTGTAGTACTTTCCAAGTGTGATGACAGTTTCTTTACCAATCAGCGTATTTCTCAAAGCCATGGTGAGTGTGGACTGAAACTTCTTGAGGATGTCTTTAGCCTGTGGGTAAGTACCATAAGTCCCCTCCAATGTATCTACTTCCCAAACCTGTCACTTCTGTCCTTTGTATTATACTAAAAATAATCCTAGTTTCTGACCTTCAACAAATGAAGACCAACTAACCTGAGGCATTATTCTCCCAGTGAAGGAAATATTTCAAAACATTCTCGGGTACTTTACCTAGTAGACTTGAATGCACAGTCTTTCCTAAGTGGCATGTTTTAGTCCATTTCTGCTGCTATAGAAGCAGGTATTTTTAATGACTACTTACAAATAATAGAAATTTGTAAAGAAGGAAAACGCATTTCTTTCTGTTCTAGAGGCTGGGTGCACCTCGTTTCTGTATTTTCACTGGTATAAGAGATGGAAAGCAGGGCAGCTCTACGGAGCCTCTTTCATTAGGATGCTAAGCACATCCTAAAAGGTTCCATCTCTTGATGTCGCCACCTTGGGGTTTGAATGTTCCCACCAAAACCCATGTTGAAATCCAATCCTAATCGTGAAGTATTAAGAGATGGAATCGGGTGAAACCTTTAAAAGATATTTAGGTCCCAAGTGCTCCATTGATAATGGATTAATCTATTAATAAATTAGTAATGGATTGGTGGATGAATGGATTACCACAGGAGTATCTCTAATACAAAACTGAACTGCCTCTGGTTGGCAGTTCATAAGCTACTGAGACGAAGGCTCTCAGTAGATGCCCAGAAAATGTTACTGTTATGCTCCCAAACTCCCAGAACTGTGAGTGAAATAAACCTCTTTTCTTTATAAATAACCTGGTCTGTGTTTTTCAGTTGTAGCAATGGAAAATAGACTGGAACAGAGTTTATACTCCCACATATGAATTTTGCAGGGACATACAATTGTATAATACATATGGAAGAATTTATCTTGATCTCAGATTATATTCTTTGCCCTTACTATAGCACCCCCACATTCATTTCACAGTATCTGCCGACATAAACTGACAGAATTTTGCAACTGTTTAGTTTTTCTTTTCCTTCTGGGTTTGACTTTGTAATTGGATCCCAGGTCATGTAGAATTTTGACCCTGGTTTGAAGTCTAAAGATAATGAAGAGGAAGGAAGGTGATGGTTGAGAACTGGCTGACCCTTTCCGGGTAATTACCTTAGGCAAGATCATTTTTAAAGTCTGCAAGCAAGGTAGGAATACCTTGCTGATCCAAGGGTGAGGAGGAGTTGGTACAGCTGGACAAAGGGCCTTGGTGCCTTTAGGTGGAATGTGCTCTGACTGTGGGGACTGGACGCATTCAGGGTGTGCTCACACACCCTGTTCATTTTCAACATTGTAGTTTCTTAAACAATGGCCACATTCTCATACAAGGCATGTATGATAACTGTGTTTCCATTGATGTTATAATTTTAAAAGGGCCTTCAAGGTCAAACTTTGAGGAGTTTTGTTGGTTGACTGGCTGGACTTTTTTCATTTCTTTGTTTTTGCCTTTGGATTCTAGGCTGAAGGCATGAGCTGCTGAGGAACGGGTGCTTGCTTGCTCTTTCTCAGCTACCCAGAGCACAGGAAGCAAACCTTCTATTCCTAGTGCCAATTTTCATATCATTCAGTGTTCTTAACTGCAGGTAACATAAACAGGAAAAAAAGAATTTATTACGAAATTATTTAGTAACTATCCATTTTATCATGAGAACTGGAAAACAACACCCTTCTCATGTTGCAGGGAGTCCCACGGGCTCTCACTGCAGTGTTGCTGAGCACAGATCTTTGGTATTCGTGCCCTCAGTGCTTCTAACTTTCACTTTTGGCTGCTGTTGCTATCCTCATGCCCCTGTGGCCGGAGAATCCTGCTTTTTCTCCTGCTTTGCCACCAAAGCTAGGTCCTTGTCATTATGTGACTCTAAGCTGTATACATCTGATTGATTTGGAGCCTAGGTCATGTTCAGTGTCCCTAGCTGCAAGAGAGACTAGAAAAGCGGGTGTCTGGTGTTTTCAGCTTTACAGTGCATCACAGATTCAGTAAATAGATCATTTTCCCCAAACTTACCCCAGAAATATGCTTTAGATTCTTGGTAAATAAATTAATACAAATACCCATCACAATGTACAACATGGAATCAGAGAAAGGAAGTTTGCTTGGAGGATATCAGTACTCAAGAACCATGGTCTCTGATGTACAGTGCATCTGTCTGCCCCATTAGGACGTCTTCTGTGCAGCATGGTGATGGATGAATACTCTCAAATGCCAGATCTTTGAATTCCTAACTTTTAGGATTTGTTTTATTCATCTATTTTTAATGAAGCATTAATAGACAATGAAGTGATAGACTATAGCCAGGAAACTGATGCAAGCCAAGAAATGACTGGTTTTCTTGCTGCTTGAATGAGTGTGAATTAGTGTGAAAGTGTAAAGATCTTTAACTTACATTCACAAAGTCCATGTGGGTTGGAAGCCTTTCTCAACGTAACAACAGTTATTCCATGGTGCTGCTTAAGTTGCTTCATTTGGGCACAGCAGCCATTTGTTTAAAAAAAAAAAAGAAAGAAAGAAAGAAACTCCAGGGGCACTATTCAAATTGCACAACGCAATGGCTTTCTCTGGTTGAAAGAACACTGACTGGAGAGATACAGGATGAGATTTGAACCACAGTACAGGTAACACATAACCTAATCAGATTATATCTTTCACTACTTTACGCCTCAATTTCCTCATCTGTGAAGTGGGGATCCTATTTACCTCTTATTAAACAGTTCAAATAAGAGAAAGGTGTGCAAGTGCATTTTAAAACATATGTCACTGTAGAAATATAGAGCTTTCGCATTACTTCCACAACAGGCATGTATCAGCCCAGCCCCAGTGATCACTGATGTGCTCATAAATGTTCCTTACCCCTTCCCTCTACACAGATGGAACCCAGATGTTCTCAGTGATCATTAACCCCCTGGTTCTAGTAGAATCACATTAACACTAGCTGTTGCCTACAGACCTGCTCTCCCTATTCTCCCCAATAGCATTCTTGTTTATGTGAGAGTCTTTCAACCCATGTGAGGGTTCAGTGACAGTCTTTCATATGCCTTTGACCCAGCCTTCTTATTAGGGTGTGCTATCTGCAGTGGGACCTCCTTTCTATGTCACAGCTTCTAGGTTCTCAGGGAAAATAGGACTGAGGGACTCACTGTGTTTCAGTGTGTCCCCAGACACTGCTTGGAGCCTCAGGATATCAAAGTTTGATGACATTGATACCTGTTTCCCAAGCTCTGTGCTAGGCTTTGTTACCTGGACCCTGAAGAAGAACTTCTTGGACTCCAAATCTCACAAGTTCCTATGCCCAAGGGAGATACTCTTTCAGAGGGTCAAATGTGGTGGTCCCTGGTATAGACTGGGAACTGACAGTGATTTTTCCTTTTGTGGTCCTTCCTCTGCATCTCTCATGCTCGAACCTCTCCTTCCCCTATCCTCCATAAAGGACATCTTCATCTCTAGCATGTTGTGGCCAGAAGTATCCAGATGGTACTGTCTGTTTGTACAGGTCCCATTTCTCTAAGCTTACCCAAGATCACTCTGCAACATTTGATTTAATGAAGTTACAAATAAAGGAACTGGAGAGGGTTTTAATTTGGGCGTCAACAAAGTCAACAATCCTTTTGAGTATGGAGGGTGTTTCAATAGATCCTGTCACCATGGCTTGTCATCATGACTCATATTTCACAAGCCTTCATTTAGTTCCATACCACCGTAACATTTTAATCCAGCAAATGAGTGGACTTTAGTCATTGCCTCAAAGCTATGTAAATAGATATTTTGTTACAAACTTAGAGATCAGCTTTTTCCTATGATCAGTTCTTGGGAGACTGTCTTAAAGATTATGTACATGGTTCCCATGCCAAAAGTCCTGCTCAGGGACCTTGGTTCAGGGGCTGTGATCTAGCCTAATAGTATGTCTCCTTACTGAGAATGAGCCCAGGAATGTGTCCCCTTAGCAACACTGCAATCCCTATCTCCATAGGGAATTTGAAATTTATTTGGGGTTCTGGTGGGCTCTTGAAGGACATCCAGGGACACATCTGTTTAATGAAGAAATGGATTTCCAACAACACACTTTGTGGTCATAAAATTGTTATCAGAATTAAAAATAAAGGTAGGCATGTAGGGATGCATTCATTGAAATATATAGGGTTCCCAATAACCTCCTAATAGCCAAATTCAGTGGTAGCCTCTTAATCAATGGACTGATCTCTCCTCTAACTTTATAGGGCTGAATCAAAGAAGCAGGGGAGAGTATAGAAATGTGTAATCTGGATCCAAACCTTCCAACCAGGGTCTCTAGGAAAATTATTAAACTTCCCTGAGCCTAAATTTTCTTTTTCTGTGAAATAGGCAAATGATTCATGAGGGACTTCTAAGGAGGATTGTGAGGTATATAATGCTATTGGGATATACTAGTTCCCTAATAACTAGCAATTATCACTTTCATAGAACAGTTTTCACTCTTAAACACTTTTCTTGGGAGATTTTACACACACACACACACACACACATACACATTTCTACCTCATTTCCCTTCTCTCATCCAATCATTTACTATATAACAGGCATTTTACTAAGTACTGGAGTTAAAAATGAATAACACATGCCAGGCGTGGTGATGCACTTTAGTCCCAGCACTTAGGAGGCAGAGAGAGGCAGATCTCTGTGAGTTTGAGGCCAGCCTGGTCTACACAGTGAGTTCCAGGACAGATGGAGCTACCTGTCTCAAAAAAAAAAAAAGACAAAAACATTAATAACACAGTTCACAGTCTAGTAGGGAGAATAACATCCAAGCACTGATTTTGGCTTAACATAACTGCCGTAGTAGAGGCTTGTGTTCTCACAATGACCTAATGTGTTCATAGGAACCTATGAAGGTTTGAGCTTTATACTGAAGAATGGGACAATTTTTTTTCAAGCAGAGAGGAAAAAGTATCTTCATAAAAGGAGAACTTTGTACAACACAAATGAAAATCACCTACCTAATAGCAACATCACAAGACTCAATAGAAAATACCTTACTATTTCACTCAATCTGGAACAAACTTGCTATGACCAGTCTTGTTCACAATTTTGGGGATATATAGGCATTCTCATACAGGATCAAAATGGTCCTTAAAAATCACTTATAACTGCAAATATAAGAAATTTCAACAGGTTGGAGAGATGGCTCAGAAGTTAAGAGAGCTTGCTATTCGTCCAGAGGAAGTGCCCAAACATTTTAATTATATTTAAAAACATAAAAACATCAACTAAACATACTATTTCTGAAAATTGTGAAGTAGGTATAGTAACTAAATCCAGGGCTTCTGCATCTTTAGTGCATTTAATATTTTTCAGATTTTCTGACTGCACCTTTACTCCCACAACCTCATTCACCCTCCCAGCTCCTCCACCCCATCTCTCCTTCTAGTGTGGGCTTGGGCCCATTTCTTCTCTTGGCACCCCAGACCTCTGGACTACCCTCTTGTCCCAGACTCCCCACTGCTTCCTGATCTTTTGCACCCAGATCAACTCAGTTCCTCAGTCTAGTTCACTGGAGGCCTCAAAGCCTGTTCTCTCCTCCACCTCACCTTTACATACCTGGACCAGCCTTCATCCCTGGCCAGCCCAACCCCCAAATTCCTGAGGCCAGCATCTTTCCTGGGTAAGTTTGACCATGTCCACTGTACCTTGATGCCCATAACCTTATTCACCCTCCCAGCTCCCCAACTCCATCTGTTCTAGTGTGGGCACTGGCCCATTTCTTCTCTTGGCACCCCAGACCTCTGGACTTCCCTCTTCACCCAGACTCCCCACTGCTTCCTGATCCTTTGCACCCAAAACAACCCAATTTCTCAGTCTAGTCCCCTGGAGCCCTCAAAGCCTAGTCCCTCCCCCACCTTTGCATACCTGAGATCAGCCTTCATCCCTGGCTGTCCCACCCCCAACCTGGATTCCTGAGACCAGTCTCCTTCCCTGACTGCTTGAGAGTCCTGAATCCTAGCTCTATCTAGCAATCCTCCCAAATTGTACAGTGCCTGCTGACTAGAGGGATCCACCTTAGGAGAAAGCCTGAGAGCATCTGATCCTCATCAGACTTGGGCCTCTGTGGGAACTCCTGAGCAGCAGGACAAAAGCAATCTGGACCCTCCAATATAAAATCAAAAGAGAGAACCTGAAGCCTAGACTAACCAGCTTTCCATGCCCAAACAAAAGAAGACCTAAACTCAACAAAGGAAGGCTTGAGTTTCACACAAGAATCAGAAACTACAAAAGAAATCCACATGTCAAAGTCACAGTTAAAAAGTAATAACATGAAAAACCCAAATAATATATCCCCACCAAGTACCAACAGTCCTAAGCTCTACAAAGGAAGGCTTGAGTCTCACACAAGAATCAGAAACTACAAAAGAAATCCACATGTCCAAAAGTCACAGTGAAAAAATAATAACATGGAAAACCCAAATAATATATCCCCACCAAGTACCAACAGTCCTGTAGAAGAGTATATTGACAACTCCCTGGAGATAACACAGGACACAGAATTTGAAAGAACAATAATAAACATGAAAAAAGAATTCAGTGAATTTAAAGAACACATAAAGAAATCAAAGAACTGAAGGAAGATGGGGACAAACTTCTGAATGAATTCAGAAAAGAGTTAGAAATATTGAAGAC
>NW_008360304.1:2847539-2849586 GCF_000622305.1 Nannospalax galili | reverse complement strand
CATGTTATTATTTTTTCTCTGTGACTTTGACATGTGAATTTCTTTCATAGTTTCTGATTCTTGTGTGAGACTCAAGCCTCCCTTTGTTGAGTACAGATCGGCTTCTTTTTGTAAACTTTATGTGCCTTTGTGGTTTACTTGTTGGGCATGAAAACCTGGTTGGTCTAGGCTTCAGGTTCTCTCTTCTGATATTATATTGGAGTGGCCTAATTGCTTTTGTCTTTTGGAGTTCCCACAGAGGCCAAAGTGTGATGAGGCTCAGATGCTCCCAGGCTATAGACAGGACGAGAAAGGAAACTCTCCATGGCACATCATAGTAAAAACACTAAACATTCAGAACAAAAAGAGAATACTGAAAGATGCAAAAGAAACACAAGTCACATATAAAGGAAAACCCATTAGAATTACAGCTGACTTTTCAGTGTAAACTACGAAAGCCAGAAGAGCCTGGAACAAAGTATTCCCAGTTCAAAATGACCACAGATGCCAACCCAGATTACTTTGCCCAGCCAAAATGTCTATTATAGTCAAAGGGGAAAGAAAATTCTTCCATGACATAAATAGGCTGAAAGAATTCATGTCCACAAAACCAGCCCTTCAGAGAGTTCTTGAAGCAATACAAAGAGCTAAAGGAAGGAGCGACTATACCCCAGGGGTTACATAAAGAAACTTAATGAATGTATAACTGTGGAAATGTACAGTTATACCAAGAATCCTAAAAGAAATCAAAACAACAGGAATCAATACACAACTTTCATTAATAACTTTAAATATCAATGTACTGAACTCCCCAGTCAAAAGACACAGACTGGTTGAATGGATTAAAGAACAAAACCCATCTTTTTCTTGTCTGCAAGAAATCCATTGTACTTTCAAGGACAGGTACTACGTTAATGTGAAAGGATGGAAAAAATATTCCAAGCAAATGGTACTAAGAAAAAAAAACAGGACTTACAGTTCTAATATCTGACAAAATAGACTTCAAACTAAAACTAATCATAAGAGATAAAGAGGGCCACTTCATTCTGATCAAAGGAACAACTGACCAAGAAGATATTACAATCATGAACATATATTCACCAAATTCTGGTGCACCCAACTTCATAAAAATAGTATTGCAGGACGTTAAGACCCAGATTAAGCCTGACTCATTAATAGTAGGGGACTTCAGTTCTCCATTGTCTCCATTAGGTAGGTCAACAGGGCAGAGAATTAACACAGAGACATCTGAACTAAACAATACCAAACATCTGATGGACCTCACAGACATCTACCAAATATTTCACCCAAGCACCAAAAAATATACTTTCTTTTCAGTGCCCCATGGAGCTTTCTCCAAAATTGACCACATACTGGGGCACAAAACAAGCCTCAACAAATACAAAAAGATTGAAATAATTTCATGCATTCCATTAGACCACAATGCAATAAAGCTTAATATCAACACCGGAAGAAACCCTAGTAACTACATAAGCACATGGAGAATAAACAACACACCCCTGAATGATGAATGGGTCAAGGGAGAAATTAAGAAAGAAATAAAAGTATTCCTGGAGCTAGATGAAAAGACAATACAACACAACAAAACCTCTGGGTCATGTTGAAAGCAATCCTTAGAGGGACTTTTATAGCTCTAAGTGCCTACATTAAGAAATCAGAAAGAACACAAATAAATAATTTAACATTTCAACTGAAGACACTTGAAAAGCAACAAGACAAAGAAGAAATAACAAAAATCAGAGCAGAAATTAATGAAATAGAAACAAAAATAAATAAATAAAGAATCAACAAATCCAAGAGCTGTTTCTTTCAAAAGATACAGACTGACAAAACCTTAGCCCAATTAACCAAAAGAAAGACAGAGCACCTCCAAATCAACAAAATCAGAGATGAAAGAGGAAACATCACGACACCAAAAAGATCCAGAACACTATAAGGGACTACTTTAAAAACCTATACACTACTAAGTTTGAAAACCTAAAAGAAATGGACAAGTATCTAAAAGCATGGGAATCACTAAAACTAAACCAAGAAGAGACCAATAGCT
>NW_008360304.1:2846002-2847497 GCF_000622305.1 Nannospalax galili | reverse complement strand
AGTAATACAAAACCTCCCAACTAAAAAAAGCCCAGGACCAGATGGATTTCCTGCAGAATTCTACCAGACGTTTAAAGAAGATCTATATCCAATACTACTTAATTTATTCAAAAAGATAGAAATGGAGGGAGAACTTCCAAATTCCTTCTATGAAGCCAGCATCATTCTAATACCAAAACCAGGTAAAGATACAACCAAAAAGGAAACTATAGACCCATATCCTTAATAAGCATAGATACAAAAATTCTCAACAAAATGCTTGCAATGGACACACATCAAAAATATCATCCACCATGATCAAGTCGGCTTTATTCCAAAGATGCAGAGATGATTCAATATACACAAGTTAGTAAGCATCACAAATCGTATAAGTGGACTCAAAGACAAGAACCACATGGTCATCTCAATAGATGCAGAGAAGGCCTTTGACAAAATTCAACATGCATTTATGCTCAAAGTCCTAGAGGTAATTGTACTGGAGGGAAAGTATCTCAACATAATTAAAGCCATATATAACAAACCCACAGCCAACATCATTCTAAATGGAGAAAAACTGGAAGCATTCACATTAAAATCAGGAACCAGACAAGGCTGTCCACCATCTCCGCTCCTTTTTAACATAGTGCACGAAACTCTTGCAAGAGCAGTAAGACAAGATGACAAGAGAAGGAAATTAAAGGAGTAATAATTGGAAAAGAAGAGATCAAATTATTCCTTTTTGCAGATGATATGATATTATACCTAACAGATGCCAAAAATTCCACCAGAAAACTCCTAGAAATGATTAACACTTTCAGTGAAGTGGCAGGTTACAAAATTAATCTACAAAAGTCTGTAGCCTTTCTATATACATAACAAGCAAACAGAGAAAGAGTACACAGAAACACTCCCTTTCACAATAGCTGCAAAAAAAAAAAATCTTGGACTAAATCAGACCAAAGACCTTAAGGCCTCTACAATGAAATTTTTTAATCTTTAAAGAAGGAGATTGAGGAAGACATCAGAAGATGGAAGGACCTCCCATGCTTATGGACTAGAAGAATTAATATTGTGAAAATGACCATCCTACTAAGAGCCATTTATAGATTCAATGCAATGCCAATTAAAATCCCCATGGCATTCTTCACAGATTTGGAAAACAAACATCCTAAGATTCATATGGAAGCACAAAAGACCTTGGATAGTCAAAGCAACCCTGAGCACTAAGAGCAATGCTGGGGGGATTACTATACCAGATTTTAAACTATATTACAGAGCTATAGTCATAAAAGCAACATGATACTAGTACAAAAATAAACCTGTAGATCAATGGAACAAAATTGAAGACCCAAATATGAGTACATGCAATTTCAGTCACCTGATATTTGACAAAGTGTCCAAGAACATTCACTGGAGGAAAGATAGCATGTTTAACAAATGGTGCTGGCAAAACTGGATCTCCACCTGTGGAAGAATGAAACTAAACCCCTATCTTTCACCTTGCACAAAAGTTAAC
>NW_008360304.1:2843057-2845871 GCF_000622305.1 Nannospalax galili | reverse complement strand
TCACAAAATGGGAGAAAATCTTCACCAGTGACACATCTGACAGAGGTTTAATATCCAGAATATATAATGAACTCAAAAAAACAGAGAAGCAAGACAAGAAGTAACCCAATTAAAAGATGGGCTAAGGAGCTGAACAGAGCGTTCTTAAAAGAAGAAAAAAAGATGGCTAAGAAGCATCTTAAAAAGTGTTCAACATTATTAGTAATTAAGGAAATGCAAAGTAAAACCACTTTAAGATTCCATCTTACCCCAGTCAGACTGGCTAAGATCAAGAGAACAAATGATACCAAATGTTGGAGATGATGCAGGGAAAGGGGAACCCTCATCCATTGCTGGTGGGATTGCAAACTTGTTCAACCCCTATGGAAAGCAGAGTGGAGAACCCTTAGAAAACTACAAATGAATCTACCATTTGACCCAGTTATACTACTCCTTGGCATATACCCAAAGAACTCATCCTATTGCAGAAACACTTGTACATCCATGTTTGTTGCTGCTCTTTTCACAATAGCTAAGAGATGGAAGCAACCTAAGTGCCCCTCAGCTGATGAGTGGATAATGAAAATATGGTACATTTATATGATGGCATTCTACTTAGCAATAAAGGCAAAATCATGAAATTTGCAGGTGAATGGATGGGCAGTAAAGAAAGATGAAATCATGAAATTTGCAGGTAAATGGATGGAACTAGAAACTGTTATACTAAGTGAAGTAACACAGACTCAGAAAAACAAACGACGTATATTCTCCCTCATACGTGGATCCTAGCACCAAATCCTTATAAGTGATATGTATCCAGACATAACTACAGGAACCAGGATAATGAAAAGGAACCAGGAAGGTAAAGGAAAAGAAAGAACCTGAGAGAGAAGAACAGTAGGAAACAGGTGTTACTAAGGGAAATACGGATAAAAATGGGGTTATTTTAATGGGAGGGGGGAGGGAGGGTTATACAAGGAACCTTGGGGATAAAGGGAAAGAAGGAGCTCAGGAGAGGTGGGACCATAGGAGGGGTACAATTAAAGGAGAAATGGGAGAAATGGGGGCACTTTAAATGGGGAAATCATGGTGGAAGGGTTAGACAGTGAGAGAGAGAAATAATGCCTAGCTAGTTTTAAAAAACCAGAGGGAACCATATTATTTCAACATCCTACTAACAACTAGTTCAAGGAAAAAAATATATGTCTAGTGAAGGTTTATTTGAGAACATTTGATTTTTGCCCAAGCTTTATCTATATAGTGCATGGGAATTAAAAGTACCAGTGTGGTGGAACGAACCTTCTTGGATGTTTAAGGTTATACTTTGAGGTCTAGACTAATCTGGTTAGAGGGACTTAAGGGACAGTTTTTGCTCCTTCCACGGGACTATGGAGCATCTCTCAAAATGTCCTGTAACTGGTGAGTCACCTGTCCTCTTGTTCAGGGAGGCCATGAAGACCCCACCAGATAGACTTGAACTAGTGTCCTGTCTACAAAGAGGAGGGTCAACACAGAGGAAACATTTCCTCCATGCTTCCAAGTGAAGCCAGCCACAGTCGAGCAGGACCTTTGACTTATCTTCACATAGATGGAACTGGTGAAAGAAAGGAGCCAGGGGCTCCTTCCAAGCCCATGAGACCCCTGAGGAACAGATCCTCAAACAACCTTAAGAGTAAAAATAATTTGGTTTATTTGTGCCAGGGTCTTAACCACCCCAAAGGAAAGTGTAACCAAAGATTAAAGTGATCAGTATATTTCTTTAAGAGGCCATGTGTAGAGCTAAAGGCTACATACAAGAAACAATGCCAGACAGGTGGTACCTTCCTTTGAGTTGTTGGCCAGTGTGGCCCAAGAGACTCCCAGACAGTAACCCAACATAGAACTTGGAAAATGAACAGCAGACATCAATCTTATCTAAAGGAATATTGGCAACTGATTGCTGCTAGATGAGGAACAGCTGATCTTCCTAAAACAAGGAACTCTAGATAGGCTGACTAGACTCAGTGGATGGACTTGGGCTGGGGAACGGCTGGGTGCACTGACAACACAATGGACAGTAACAGGAATGACAGAATATATGGGCTCTAGTGGTGGGGGGTTGAGTTGTGGGAGGGTACCATTTGGGATGTGGGTATAAAGATGAGTAAGATTGTTTGGTATGGTCTGTATGAGATACACAAAAAAGTCAATAAAAATTTTTTAAAAAGTTTTTCAGATTTTCATAAACCAGATCTAGCACACATGCTATGTTCCTTGTTGCTCTCCAAAGGAATTTTATGTATCTTAAAATAATGATCATAACATTTCAGGTTTTTGTGTTTCCACCTAATGGTTTTTTCAGGTTTTTTAAAAACCATTTCAGGTTTTTTTAAATTTCCACCTAATACCTTACTAGTATAAAGCTTAGTTTGCCAGAAAATTCCATAGGAAAATCAGGTGTGGTATCATATGCCTCTAATCCAGCACTCAGGAGGCAGAGGCAGAAGGATCAGAAGTTCAAGTTCATCCTCAGCTACATAGGGAGTTCTAGCCAGCCTGGGCTAGACATACTGTGTCACCAACACAAAAATTCTTAATGATATACCAGGGTATTGGACTGGGAAGGAAGTGATGAAACTCAGTGGTATAGTATTTGTTTGAACCACAATATGCAACAAACCATGCAACTGTCTTCATCCCATTTGAGGTTTACCTTGTGCCCTAACAGACAGACTTAATGATATGAGTTTTGACATTAAAGGTGATCCTGAGCATGATCTCCCAAGGACAAGTGGCATTAATTGAATATTTTTCTTGATGTACATGGCATGCTCCATTTTCTCAAACTTTGGTTTC
>NW_008360304.1:2801687-2842890 GCF_000622305.1 Nannospalax galili | reverse complement strand
GCAATGCCCGCGGAGGTCAGAAGAGGCTGTCGGATCCCTTGGGACTGGAGTTACGGAAAGTGTTAGTTGCCATGTGGGTGCTGGGATTCGAACCCGGGTCTTCTGCAAGAGCAGTCAGTGCTCTTAACCGCTGAGCCATCTCTCCAGACCCCATATTACCTTTTGAGACTGGGTCTTTCACTGAACTAGCTCACTGACTGGGTAGACAAGATAGCCAGCAGGGCCCCCCAGAATTCTCTTATCTGGGATTATAGGAGTGTGTCATCAGACATGACATTTTATTTTTATTTATTCTTTATTTTTTAATAATATAATATTTTTATTAATGCTGAGAATTTCTTACATGTGTACAATGTATTTTGGTCATGTTTGCCCCCACTCCTGTTAACTCCTGCCACCCCCTCCCTACTTCCTGTCTTCTTTTTAAATTTTTTTATAACCCACCAAGTCCACTTCATGCTGCACATATATTCCTGGGTGTGGGGCCATCCACCGTAGCATGGTCAACCTACCAGGGGCCACATCTTTAAAAAAATTGACTGTCCATCCCCAGAAGCCATCAGCTGCTTAGAGCTCTTCAGCTAGGGCTGGGGCCTGATGAAAATCTCCCTCTTCCATACGCATGACTTTTTAAGTGGGTGCTCCTGTTTGTCCAGCAGGTACTTGCCCATCATGCATCCCTTCAGTCCCATGCACACCTAAAGCCCAATAACAATAAAGTGATTGCTGAAAATAAGACAAAACTTTGCTTTCTTCTCTCTGTGAGATGGGGTTTCACTGGGTAGTTCAAGCTAGATTTAAATCTGTGGTCCTCAGTTTCAGCCTCCCTAGAGCTAGGATTATAGGTGTACACCATCATGCCTCCCAAAGAGTTACTTTAAAAAAAAAAATCACAGTCTCTTATGAAAATTTTACCGTTGAATACAGAAAAAGCTCTTACATAAATATAATAGAATATATTATCTTCTCTACAAGTAAGCACGTCAGCATTTTTACCAAAGTCCAACTGTAATGAAGGTAATAAAATTCTTATGTTGTTAAGAATGTAGGAACTAAATAAGAATAAATTATTTTATATTGCATCCATGGAATAAAAGTTTCTTTTTTTAACTTTTACAAAAACTTTATTGAGAATTTCATATATGCATATAAGGTGTTTTGATCAAATCCATGTCTACTCCCTACCCTCCAACATGCCCCCCTCTGAAGAGGCAACCCTAAAATCTTTTAAGGATTAGATACAAGCTCCCAAATACTTTTGACATTTTGACATTTTTGGCCTTTGGAGAATAAAAATTTCTTAAATTAAAATTTAAAATCCCAATTTGTTTTCTTTTATAAGTTTGTATAGCCCCATTTTCATTGCAAGATTATTTGTTGTGTTTACTTCTTTCTCATATTTGAGGCTCCTAAAATCTATTGGATGGTGCCGAAAGCAAATAGTGAACATATTTAAAGGGAAATGTGTGCTCTGATAATTGCATGAAAAACATGCATTTGACTCATCCCATCAAGAACATTCACTTTAATGCCTCTCTTCAGTGACATTTCAGTAATTAATCAAGATACATCCTGACTATATGACAATAACTTGCGATCTAAACACTCACAAACTCCAAACTATTAAAATTGTGTCTCCAACATGGTTATTAATTAGCAGCAAAATGTCTTTGGTGATATTTATATTCTTAAAAAATCTTTTAAGAAGAGATTGCTCTAACTTACAAGCACCTATTTAGATGTGAAAACATTTATATGAGACAGGTACAAATAACTGAAAGTTTATACCGTAAATCTAAAACAGAAATGCACTTCAGCAATGAGGCACTTTTTCTTAAAGAGTAAGTTTAAACTTAGATAACTTTATTGAGAAACACATTACACTTATACAATGTGATATATTAATATGGGATAGATGTTCAATGAAGAAATAACAAATATTTAAGTGTAGTTAAAAGATATTACTCAAGTTATTCAAGTCCTGAAATAGATATAAACCCACCAGTGAGATTTATTTTATTAATTTGATTCTGTTTAGACAGGGTCTTATGTTTTAGCCCAGGCTAGTCTCTATCCTGCTATGCAGCTGAGGCTAGCTTTGAACTCCTAATCTTCCTACTTCCATTTCCTATTTGCTGGGATTATAGGCATGCACCATCATGCCTGGCCTTTATTTATTTATTTATTTATTTATTTATTCATTCATTACATTTTTGAGACAGGATTTCACTGTAACTCCAGCTGGCCTGGGACTCTCAGTAGACCAGACTGACCTCCATCTCATAAAATTCCTCCTGCCTCTGCCTCCTAAATGCTGGGCTTAAAGACATGTGTACCACACCTGGCTCTAGTTTATTTTTTAATACTTTTTTAAAAGAAAAAATGTGTTAATCTATAGAAAAAGCCATACTTTGATTTCTCTAACTGAAATGATTATGTCAATTTAAAGTGAACCTCAAATATTTATACCATAATTATTTGTGTCTAAGATTCCTTGAACTTTTTATATCTGACATTTGTTTAAGGCAGGTAAACCACATAACAAAATTTTCAATGGGAATAAAATTGTTTTTGTTTATTGCCTTAAAACAACAGATTTTTAAAAAAATTTAAGGGGCTGGAGAGATGGCTCAGCGGTTAAGAACACTAGTTGTTCTTGCAGAAGACCTGGGTTTGAGTCCCAGCACCCATATGGCAGCTAACAACTGTGGCAGCTAACAACCGTCTGTAACTCCAGTCCCAGGGGATCTGACAGCCTCTTCTGACCTCCACAGGCATTGCACAACACAGGTGCACTTACATGCAGGCAATACATGTATACACATAAAATAAAAATAACAGAAATAAAATTAAGGGGCTGGAGAGATGGCTCAGCTGTTAAGGGCATTGACTGTCCTTGCAGAGGACCCGGGTTCGATTCCCAGCACTTATATGGCAGCTACAAACCGTTCTTAACTCCAGTTCCAGGGGAATCCGAAGCTCTCTTCTGACCTCCGCGGCATTGCACATGCAGGGAATATACTCGTACACATAAAATAATAAATAAAATATTAAATAAAATAAAATAAAAAACTTAATTTGGGTTTATTCTTTGATTTATAGATTCAGATAATTATTCCTGTGGCTTATTTATGTAAAGAAGACTTTTTAGCACCTTATTATTTATAAAGTTAACCACAAAATGTACCTGCACATGTGTTCTTTATCTAGTTTCTTGTTGATTCTATATACTGATGTAAGGGATGATAGAATGGGAATTTAGTATACTACAAGACCATAGTAGTTTCATGTGTAGAAACTCATGGTTGATAGACAAAAAGAGGTTAGCTGAAGAAGTCTGTGGTTCTATTCACAATACCACATAATTTAGGGCCATCAAAAACATGCACCTTTCCCCAAATGACAATAGATATCCTTATGCCAAGTCTTTGCATTCTTTAGCATAAATCCTCAGTAAAATGCCAATACATTACAATTAAATTAATTTGTATGAAACTGCATTCAGTTCCATAAGTGTTTCCTAAATATTTCCTTGGAAAAGAGCAAAATCATATATGATCAAGCAATAAGCAAAATTTAAAGTGATCATGTTTACAATTCATTTTATGGCCAAAAGTCTTGATGGGAGAGTCAAATATCAAGCTTCACCGAGTGGTTTTCATGTGTATGTGTGGTTTTTGTTGTTTGTTTTGTTTTGTTTTGTTTGAGACAAGGTGTCCCTATAGCCTCAACTGACCTGGAATTCGCTATATAGACCAGGCTGGCCTCAGTCTCACAGAGATTTCTTGCCTCTGCTCCGGAGTGCTGAGATTAAAGGTTTGTGCCACCAACCACATCTGGCTTGTGTCAAAATGCACTCATTTTGAGTTAAGTTAATCAAAATTAATCTCATATGTAGAATACTACTTCAGTAACTGATCTAGAACAGACAAATATATAACTTGAAATTTTTCTTAAGGATTAGCTAAGAAATGGATTTTACAGAACAGCAAAATAATTTCTGAACCTAGATAATAAATTCAGCTTTTGGTTGAGCAGAATAATCTTCAAGTATTTAAAGAGTTAATAAAAGTTGCCTTTTAAAATATGCTTGTGAACTCTACCAAGAGCTAACAAGATGGAGTTAAGAAAATATTGCTGTGATCTACTTTCCAAGTCGTAACAGCAGTTGAAAATTTTAATGTAGATTTTTTGAATGGCAAAAGTATAAGGAGATAATTATGAGCTTCTAGCCTTTTACTTTATGCAAGACATCAAGATTGAGCTACTGAACACTTCTTAGTGCTGCATGGTGTTTTGTTTCTACAAAGCATACTGGAATCCCCAAAACATTGATTTGTGGCACATTTTACTTGAAAATGTAACACATCCATCACACGATAGCTCTGTGTGCAGCATGTATATTGTACTCACGTAGGATTTGGAAAACAAGTAATTTTTTCTAATTTCCCAGATTTTTTTCCCCAGAGTTTCAAAGGTTAACAATTTGTTTCAAAGCAACTAAGAGCTAAAACTATTTCAGAGAAGTTTGGAAAGAACACATTTTACAGGGTTTGAAAGTATTTCATGTAATAAGGAAATAGGACTTTCTTTGATTTGCAGACTAATCCAAAAATGAATGAAAGACTTAACAAAACTGCAAAACTAAGCACATTATTATACTTCTAGCTTTTTTTTTTTTTTGTCTTTTTGAGACAGGGTCTCCCTGTGGCCCCAGCTGTCCTGGAACTCACTATGTAGACCAGGCTGGCCTTGAACTCACAAGAGATCTGCCTGCCTCTGCCTCCCGAGTCCTGGGACTAAAGGCGTGTGCTACCACGCCCGGCATACTTCTAGCTTTTAATGAACTCACCTTTATGAACTCACATTTAAAACAGTAAGCCCACTACCCCCCCAAACTCTACAGTATCTAAAATACAATATCCTAAAGCTACTCATTTTCATTAGCATGCTTACTTACTTCACTGCTTTGATACTATTTCATGCATATGTTTTGGAAATGTGAAAGGTAGCTAATTATTTTGATCTACGACTCTTTGATACTTTTGGAAAAACCCATACAATAGCTAATATTATGTGCTTTTAAAATCCTAATATTTGAAATCATCATGTATAATCTTCTGCATGCCAGAATGACACACATCTAAGGCCAACTTAAAAAGAAAAAGAATGCATTCATTCAATGACAGTAATAATGTCATTATACATCCAGAAAATGAAGTTTTATGAATCAGTGCTCACTTGTCACACAGCATTAGCAAAGACTAACCTTCCTTACACATCAACCTCATTAGGCATCACTGTGATCAGCTGATATTTTGACTAACTTCAGTTGTCCAGGAAATCACATATGTTTTCAATCTGGAAGGCTAACATGCCTTCCTTGTACAATTGGTAGATTCACAGATGGTTAGAATGTATTCAGTCATGATGTGCTCTAGCCAACCTTTGTGAAAAACGAATTCTTTACAAAAGTACTTGTACACTCAAGAGTGAGTTTTTAATATACAAAAGCAGGAAAGACTGAGAGAAGAGCAGTGGCACTTTTCTAAGTATATTTCCCTACACAAATCAATTTTAAGGTATAATTATCATGTTCCTGTATAGGATTTATTAGACAAGAATTAATAAAAATAGGTATGTGAAAACTATGATCAATAATATAAAGACTGAGTCATTTTTGCTAGTAATTAAATCTTAGAATTTGCAACAGGCAAGCAAAATACCCATAGTTCCAACTTCAGTATAATTTTCTCAACATTTCTGACACATTTGTCTCATGAATTTTCTTGATACACTCTGGACAATAATTGCTATCTTTAAAGTGCTGCACAACACAGATCTTACAGAAGGCATGGAACCATTCCATCACTGTAGTTGGCTTGATCAGATACTCTGTGTGTGTGTGTGTGTGTGTGTGTGTGTGTGTGTGTGTGTATGTGATGTAAGGATTGAAATCTTTTTTTAAAAAACATTGTGTGCATGGGGTGGAAGGGTACATGTGCTATAGCATGCATGTGGAGGTAAGAGGACAACTTAAGGAAATCCGTTCTCTTTCCACCATGTGGGCTTCAAGGATTGACTCCAGGTCATGGACACTTAGAAGCAAGTGTCTTTACCTACTGAGCCATCTCACCAGCCCAAGAATTGAAATATTCTACCAAGTGTTTCCTTTGGGCAGCCATTCTTGATTAGATGACTTTAAAGGGGTACTAAGTAGATGAATCCGGGCTTCTAGAAATTGCAATGCTGCTCTCAATAGGATATAGATTTGTCATCTAACTTTGACATCTAGATTTGTCACAGAATCACTGGTCATCACTCTTTTTGGGGTCTGGCCTTTTCTTACCTGGCAGCTGTATCATTTGTTCTCCACAGCCGGCACACTGGCCTATGAACCGAGGAAGTGGAAGCACATTAATCCCCATGCATATATCAATCCACATGTTCCCCCTCTGCAGCATTACTATTAGCATTTGATCAATAAGGGAAATAGATCACAGAGAGCTAAGCAAACTTGCCCACAATCATACAGCTAGTAAATGGCAGAGCAAGTATCCAAACAGATCATCCCAAATCTGCCTCCAAGGATTATGCCCTGAAGCATTACACGTCTTTCATGGTATCAAATGCTGATACCTTTCAACATAGTTATTATACAACTGGGAATCAGTTCATAACAAAGATTCCTAATCACAGACAATGTTATATGGAAGAACATTTATATCACAGTGTTATATGTGATTGGAAGCAACCCAATTGGCCAAACATTGAGGAACAGTTAAGAAAATGATGAATATTCAAACAGCTGACAACTTTATATCACTAAAAATGTTCATCATGGCTTTCAGATAATAGAATGAATTGGACACTTGTCTTCACAAACCCTCCCTTCCCAAATGATAATGAGAAGTCATTTTTAAAACTTCAAGCTACAAGGCCTGCAGTGAAGGAAGAGGCAACAGCAATGTCAATGGCAAAACTTGGAAGTGAAGAAAGTATCGAGCAGAATCCAACAAGAAATCTGAGAAGGAAGAGCTGCAAACTATCAGCAAAGAAAGGCAGACATCTAAACTTAAAGCATCAATCTAGTGTCTATCTTGGGGTTTTTCAAAGGTTCAGAAATGGCTGAAAAGGGGAGTAAAGAATGGAGAACTAAAACATGGGGGAAAGGCTGAAAGTCTGGGAAGCTATTTGATCTCTCATTATCTCTTTTACTACTCTGAATAATCAGGAGATTGTGTGTTCCTTCCCAATCCAAGCAAAAGCAGGGAGTTTGTTTCCAGAGCAGTTAAGCTTCATGCTCTCTGGGTTGGTGAATGAGGGCCTCAGTTATGCTGTTTCTTCTGCAGGATGTGGTATCATTGATCATCCATTCTTCCTTGAAGCAGTTTTCCAGGTAATTTCCAGACCGTGTCCTCTGCCAATTGTCTTCCTTCTCCACAGGAATTTCCTCTCAGTCTTCCTTGTTTGTTCCTTATCTTCTCAACCTTAAAATGCTGGAGAACCACAGGATTCTGTCCTTAGAGCATTTCTCCATCACTATCAGTCCTTAGGCAATTTACCTGACCTTTCCTAGACTTATGTTCCAGCTCTTCCTGAACAACTGACTTGTAGACCCATCTACTACTCTACACATATGTTCCACAGCTGTCCAAGCCACGCAAAGCTAAGCCTTCTTCTCCCATAATTTCCACCATATCAGAACATGGCAATTCTATCCTTCCAATGTTCAGGCCAAAAGCTTTGGAGCTACCCTTGATTCCTGTCTTTCTGTCACCTCTTAAACAAATGAGTAGATCTTGAAAATTTTTATCCAGAACTTTACATGTTTCTCAATGTAGCTACCACTCTGGTCTTACTTTACCATCTTGGTGTGACTTAGAACTCCCTGGTGTTCTTGTGCCCCTAAAGTCTTGCTTCCACACAGCAATTCAAATGACTCTTCTGCTCCTTACTCATTGGGATTGTTTGTGCCAATAAGCTTTCTTGATCTTCTCCAAAGATGTCAGACACATTTCTGCCTCAAAGACTTTTGCCCTTTGCTTGGAAGGATCTTTTTTCAAACATGCCCCTTGTGGTTTGAATGAGAAATGTCTCTTATGCACTCATGGATTTGAACGACTGATCTCCACTTGGCAGTTCTGTTTGAGAAAGTTATGGAACCTTTAGTAGGTAGAGCCTTTGGGGAAAGTACTCACTGGGGGTGGGTTTTGAGGATTTATAGCTTCCCCCCACTTTCTGTTCAGTCTCCCTCTGCTTCCTATGTGGATGGAAATGTGATCTGCCAGCTTCCTGACCCTGTCACCTGTTGCCATGCCTTCTCCAACACGGTATACTCTCTCTCTTGAACTGTAAGCCAGAATAAGCCTTTTCTTTCCTAAGTTGCTTTTGGTAGTGGTATTTTAGCACAGCAATGGAAAAGTTATTTACAACCCCTTGAGTAGCTCACTTGGATCCCTTCAGGACTTTGTTCAAAGGTACCGTCTCAAAGGCTTCTTCGGCCAGTCTGTTTAAAATGGTCTCCCACTCTCACCTGTTTGACCTTTTTCCCTTTTCTATTTTTCACCCATTTGTTATTTTCTGACAAATTTTGATATTTTCTAACATCTGTCATCCGTCCACCTACCTGTCCTTTTATGTTTGCATGCTTCACAAAAGTAGAAGTTTTATGTTTTATTTTGGTTTTGTTTTTGGTTTTTGTTTTTTGGGTTTTTTTTTTTTTTGCTCCTGCTTCCCTACAGCTTAAACAGTGCCTGTCTTGTGATAGGCACTTAGTAAATAGTGTGACTGGGAAAACCAGCTGTACTTGAAGCAGGATTAAGAGGACATTTTCATATTGGAACCTCAAAATCTTTCTGCACTCCCTAATCTCAACCCAAGGAATTTCACAAGCAGGACTTTCATCACCAAGCAGGATATTGGAATCACTTTCTCAGGGGACTCTGCCATCTTAAGGGAAAAGAGTAAAAGGCACTGACATTGGGTGCCCAACAAAAATTCTCAGTTCACCTTATAGAGATGACATATGTAGGGTGTGACTGTTTCTAGTTCATGGGAATTCTAGTGCTTTAACCAAGACATTTCTGGGTGAACCATAATCAATAACCTGCACCCACATGTCCAGAGCTTCCTGTCACCCCACTATGACCAAGCTTGACAAGTTGTTAGCTTTTTTATAAAATGGACCAAATCAAACACTCAGTGAAAAAGCAACTGAAGAAAGCAAAGTCTATAGGTAGAGAAGGAAAAACACTGATGTCTCCAAAGATATGTGACTATTATAGCCATGAAAGGAACACAAAGATGGAAGTTAAGGAGAAGAAAATTAGAGAATATCCCAGAGACCTAATTGTGGGAGTTCAAATGAGAGAACAAAGGAGAGGAACTGTCCACAGAATAATTCAAGAGCATCTTCCAAAGCTGAAGGAGTTGAATTTTTAGCATGAAATGAACTGATCAGAGACACTGCACTGAGTGAAACTGGATGTATGCATGACAAAAGACGGTAATGTGACATTCCAGATCCTCAGGTACGTAGAGAGCTTCCACAAGAGAGGGAACAAAGAACACACACACCACAAAGAAGCAAGAATGACCACAGCCTCCTGAATATTTATTTATTTAGAAAGTTATATGACAGTGAAGCAATGTCTTCAAAGTTCTGAGGGAAAATTATTTTAAACATCGAATTCCATATCGAGCTAAATCATTAATGAAATGTAAAATGAAAACATGTTCACCCATATAAAACCTTAACATTTTTACTTCTCATGTATCTTTTTCTCGGAAAGCTATCGAAGGATGCTCTCTATTAAAACTAAGGGAAGGATAATGGTAGAACTCAGTGATAGCACACTTGCCTAGGGGATACAAGGCCCTTTAGTTTCATCTCTAGCACTATAAAAACAGACAAACAAACAACAAAACCAAGGAAATAAGCTAACAAAATGAAGGATTATGTAATATAGGAAACAGAAAACCAACAGAGAAGAGGGCAAAGTTAACCCCTGGAATAGGGGAAGTCTCAGGATAAGGGCTGAGGCAGATGTAGAGGATGGAGAAAACCCCATGATTCTGGATGAGGTCTCTTTGAGACAAAATGAGTAGCTTAACAAAGGAGTCTGCATTGAAAGGGCATTTAAATAACTGGTAGACTGCTGGAAGCCAAAATCCTCTGAAAAGCGAGCAAATGAAGATGAAAGGAAAAGCAGATGCTGTACAGAGCAATAAACATGCTCACAATTTATTAGCTCATTGCATGGCCTGATTGTAAATAGAACTTGTATTTTTAAAATATATAAATATTGAATACGAATCAAACCAAACTAATAAATAAATGATTGATGTTTGGAAGTAGAGTTGGGAAAGATGGACCTAACTATAGAAATGGGCAAAGGAAAAAGGTATAAATTCCCAGTTTCTATGGGAAGGCAACAAAATAAATGTGTATGCATATATCTTTGTGAGTATATACCACATGTGTGTGTGAGTGCCTGGGGAGGCCAGAAGAGGGCATCAGGTCCCCTGGGGCTGGAGTTGCAGGCAATCATGAGCTGGCTGATGTGGGTGTTGGGAGCTGAACTCAGATCCTCTGGAAGAGTAGCAAGTGCTCTCTCTGAGCCTTATCTCCAGCTCTATAGACAATTCCTAAAACTGAAAAATTAAAACATGAAATCCGAAAAGTAGTTAGAGATATGGAGGTCAACAGCAAGAGAATCCACCTGTAAGGAACTGAGAGATTGTCTGTGGGGAGATAAACTGTAAGGTGACAGGGAGTAGAAAGTAAAGAAATTCTGTTTTAAACAGAACTACCCAACTCCGAAAGACCTGGAAGTTAGTTTTATTCTTAAGTAAACCTTTAAAAGGAAAAAAACAACACAACCAAATGTGAATTATTATGTAAGTAGTAAAAAGGATGTAAATCTTAAATTCAAGATGAATAGGTGCAGAGCAGCACCCAGAATCAAAATGCTACTAGTGTCCCAAAGGACCTCTCCATGGCTCTTTCCAGCCCCAGCATTCCACCAAGGACAACCAGCATCATCATTTGTGACTTCATAAATAAACATGCCCTGATTTGGGAATCTGTATGAGCAAAATCACACTTATACAATACTTGTTTCTGATTTCATTGGATAGCATGTTTGTAAAGTTTATTCATATTATTTTATGTAGCAAGAATTACAATATTGCTGTGCAATATTTCATTTAATGAAGTGTCTACAAATTCCTATTGATAGGCTTCTGAGTTATTTACAGTTTGTGCATATGTGCACATGCATAATTTTGATAAAAGTAAAAATTATAATATAGCATCATGGGTATGTCTATTTGGCATGAAAAAAGGTATATAAACTACATTTCATGACTGAAACTATTTGTAAATTCATTCAATAACAAAAATAACCTTAAACATACAGTTTGTGGTAGGTACTGATCTAAGCACTGAGGCTTCAATAGTGGAGACAATTAGGACTTAGTTTTCTAGAAACTTGGAGGAAGAGAGTGAAAAATTTTTTGTTTCTTTGTTTTTTGTTTTTTAAAGTACAGGAGAGGGAGAGAAGAGTGGAAAGAAGAAAGAAAGAGAATTAATAATTACATGTCTGATGAATATTTTGAAGTGGAGTTGCAGTGATATAGTTTAATGTATGCACCATTTATATTATGAGACCCAGAGGGAACAGAGGAATATGACGGAGGAACAGGAGAGAGCAAAAAAGGAGTCAGGTCCGGTATGCCTGGGACACGGGGGTGAGGATGCTCAGTTGAGTCAAATGGTCCAGAGAACCAAGACTGAGAGAGATCCACTGGGTTTGGGTACATGGAGGCTTTCCTAACAGCAGTTTCAGTCGTGTAGTGAGGACAAAATTTAGACTAGGATGGGTTGGGGATGAGCAGAAGGTAAGGTAAAGGCTGTATAATAGGTTGGGATGAGAGTTACATATATACAGATATATTTTTCCCTAAGGAAAGTTGAGTGTGCAGGTTGAATTTAAAAATATTTATAAGATGGTTAACTGTTTTTAAGGGCGGTACACATATTAATTTTATTCTTAGCCTTTTCTGAGTCATATAATATCCTACATTGTAAAAATACAGCAGTTGACTGTATCAGGGACACATTGTTTTCAAACCATTGTAGAAAACACTGGTAGAAGTTGGAATAATAAAGAATGTCAGTCCTAGAGAGTCTTTACTTTCATTTGCTGCACACACACACACATGCACACACACACACACGCACACCTGTGCACGCAATTTTAACACAGAACACATGGTTTGGTGCAGTCACTCAATCTGATGATTCAACTCTGGCCCCGAATCAGAGTCAACTAAAGAAGTTCAAGTGTTGTTAGACTCTGGGATAGGAACGAAATGGAAAGAGGAAACAAACAAGAAGAGGTTGATGATTATGGAAAGGATTCCTTGGGGAGCCTTAGTGAATGCATATCCATCCAGAAATGCTGTCTACATACATATTTATGCTAAGGGTTGTAGTAGAAGAGGCAAGATTTCATTTCATTGAAAACTCAAGGCATAAGAAATCCAAGTAACGTGTAATATTTAGGGAGAGATTATTCTCCCTGTGAATTTTCTTATCTCATGAGCACTATTCTCCTTGTATCTCTTAATACTTTCTTTGTTCTGTGTATATGTCTTGTACCCCCAGAGTAAGCAGTTCACCTCTAATGTCCTCGAGTACCAGACCTTCAAAAGCAACTTATTAAATACTACCAAATTTATCCTTTTACCCTTACATACATTCATTTAGCAAGGCATGAACGAGGGGTGTAAGCTTTTTTTCAATTGTGCTTACTTTTCTTCTTCGAACACCGTAATTTTGCCTTTGGCTACCAGGTCATTGCTATTGCTAAATGGGCAAAAGCTCAACCCAGCCTTTATTCCATCAAGCTTCGGCTTATTTTCCTTGAACAATGAATCATAGTTTTGTCCACTCAGGATACTGGCCCAAGATTTGAACTAACTGCTCTTATTGCATTTTCTGGACTAGCTTCAGCAGCAGCAGCTATATCTTATAATTAACATTATAGTTGTAACATAAGCCTTCATGATGAATTTCACTCATGCACCTGCTATTCCCAAGAAACGGTGACTCATTATCCTTAATCTGCAAAACACGTTTTGGTTTTTAATTTTACCTTAACATACTTGGTTACAAAATTAATTTATTCAAGGTCTTATCAAAGCAGACTTGCTAGGATTAGAACACAACACAAATTCCAGGCCTTAGTAATGCACCATAGCCACTCTTCTGATAGTTGAAGTCACCTACCCATCCATCATCCATCATCATCCATCCAACCATCTATCCATCCATTCATTTATTCATTCAGAATAACTTTCTCCTGTGAGACACTACTAGATTAAATAAAGACATAAAATATTCCTGCTTTCAGAGAGTCAGCCGTTGGTTGACAAATATAAGAAAACAAGCAGTTTTTAGCAAACGATTAAGTCTGCAATGATAGAAATGTGTTTTGCAACTGTATCTATGGCTTTATCAGTTTAAACTGATAAATATGCTTTCCATGAGACCAGACTGTTCCCTCCTAAAGCTAGCTGTTCAGGACATTAGCAATCAGGGGGATGGATGTTATCTGAGAACTTAGAACTGCTATGTGGCTGTGGCTTTTGAAGTCTTTTTTTTTTTTTTTTAAGCTGTGGAACTTGTTCTTCAAAGAAAATCTTATAGGCATATGAGCAAAACAAATACAAATGATCAACCCTAGATGACAGTAGCAGATTGGACCCCATCCAGTTGGCTTGCCCTAGGCTTCCATGATCCCCACCCAGTCCTAAAGCTCCTGAAACACTTCTGAAAAGCAATGAAGAGAAGTCACCATCCTTTTAAGTTCAAGCACCAATGTGTAGAATCAGCCAAATTTTGGTCATCTGAAAAAAACAACAGAGACTAGAATAACTGAATCAAATCTGGCTGATCTAGAACTGTGAATTAGGAAGAATTCTCTATTTAAGAAATGCTCAGGAAATGCTTCTTTGGCTTTTCAGTTTTGTCCAAAAGCGTGATCTTGTTGCTGTTGTTCCCTAACAACAGGTAGAATGCATGCAGAAATTTTAATAACTTCTCCCTCCTCTTTTCAAAATCTATTTTGAAACTGTGTATAGGGTCTAGAGATAAATAGTGGGCAAGACAGACATAGCTTGTTGCCTGGAAGTTACACACAGAGAAACACACTGCTCTCAGAGTCAGATAAAGGCTAGGTAAGGATGCACAAGCCCATCATAGCTGGTATTTGCTCTACTCTCTCATATTTCAAGTCAACAAACAGTTGTTGGTGCCTCTTAAATGCCAGGCCCTTCATTAGACAGAAACAAAGAAAATAAAATATCATCACTCTCCGGAAGTTCAGAAAATGATAAATAAGAAAAAGCAAGCATCCAACTGCCATACCAGTAGATGATGTGCAGGTAGATGGCATACCAGTAGATGGTGTACAGGTAGATGGTGTACCAGTAGATGGTGTGCCAGTAGATGATGTGCAGGTAGATGGCGTACCAGCAGATGGTGTATCAGTAGATGGCATACCAGTAGATGGCATACCAGCAGATGGTGTATCAGTAGATGGCGTACCAGTAGATGGTGTACCAGCAGATGGTGTACCAGCAGATGGCATACCAGTAGATGGTGTACCAGCAGATGGCGTACCAATAGATGGTGTACCAGTAGATGGCGTGCCAGTAGATGATGTACAGGTAGATGGCATACCAGTAGATGGCGTACAGGTAGATGGCGTGCCAGCAGATGGCATACCGGCAGATGGCATGCCAGCAGATGGCGTGCCAGCAGATGGCGTACCAGTAGATGGCGTACTAGCAGATGGCATGCCAGTAGATGATGTACCAGCAGATGGTGTACCAGTAGATGGTGTACCGGCAGATAGTGTACCAGTAGATGTACAGGTAGATGGCGTACCAGTAGATGATGTACCAGTAGATGGCATACCAGTAGATGATGTACAGGTAGATGGTGTACCAGTAGATGATGTACCAGCAGATGGTGTACCAGTAGATGGTGTACTAGCAGATGATGTACCAGCAGATGGCATACCAGTAGATGGTGTACCAGTAGATGATGTACCAGCAGATGGTGTACCAGCAGATGGTGTACCAGTAGATGGTGTACCAGTAGATGGTGTACCAGCAGATGGTGTGCCAGTAGATCCCAAGGTGGATTTCCATCGCAGTTCTTAAACAGGTGAAGTTAGAATGATCATTGCAATCAGGTCAGGAAACAGTTCATTTGCAAAGCTCATTAAGATGGTTTGTTTTATTTGTGGGTCCCAAAGGACTTTCAGACATATCTTGAGACTATGGGAGGAGACAGGCCAATTTCACTCAGATCTTTCCCTTGGATTTAACTCACAAACTTTCTTGTCTTTCATCTTCTCCATTTAGATAGGCTAAAAGAGACTCTGGCTCACGCTCACTAACCACCCCCATGGTTAATGATCACCAGCTCCATTGATTCGACTGACTAACCATTCCTTGAATGAATCTACCATCTATTTCTCAAATCTCCCCATCTACCACAAGGCCTTACCTCAACTGTGATCTCCATGAGGCCAAGGACCGTGTCTTACTTCACCGTTGTATCCCTACCATCTAGAGCAGAGGCCAATACAGAATATATGCTCAGAGAGGGGAGGGAGGGATCCAGAAGAGGGGAGAAAGTGAGGAGAGAAGGAAGAAAACCAAACAAGACAATAATAGTTTTTCCACTAAAATGCCTTATAACTGGGTGTAAACAAAATATCGATAGAAATGTATATATTTTCGAATGTACTGTAAAATAATAACATTATTTCCCTCAGTCATCTGACAATGTCAGATATTCAAGTTTACTCTACATTATTAAGCTCAATTTAAAGATTAAAAAATACAGTCGCATATCCCTTTAAAAGTTGACATAATGCAGCAATAGAACCCACGTTCACATTTTAAAATCTTTTAAGTAATCTGCTTCTGTTTACATATGATATGACTTGTGCACTGAATTTTCTGCACTCACATGGAAGTGCAGCCAAGCACACAATGTGACAGGTCTGACAGTCTATCCTGGACATGAGTGTCAGTAAATCCATACTTTCTGATATTTACGATTTCAACCATCATTTTGTTCTTAGTTCGATTTCATTTACTAGGAAATAAAGAGCCTCTTGTGTCTACTGTTGGTTTAAGAATGTATCCTCTGATTGTTAAGATTGTTTCATAACATGGTCACAGGTATATGTGACTCATGCAAACATTTCCCAGGTCAACACACTGAATTTCAACAATGTTTCTATGGAGGAAGAGGCCCTGCCCCACCTTTCAGAGTCAAACATCTGCTATGATTTGGTAAACTAATATTTCATCCCAGATGCTGCAGAAGACTTCATATCCCCAAACCCCAAATGCCACTCCAGGATTCAGTTTCCAGCCTGGATGCTCTTTACCACGTACAACTCACAACCCTACCAAGAAGAGTCAATCTCATCATGGTCCATTCCATCTGCCTCTAGTCTTGGAAAAGGTTAAAACTTTGCAGAAACTTAGTGAACCATGACAAGCCCTGAGAATTACAGATTTGTTATTGTCTTATACAGAAACAAACAAGTGGAATAAAAACATGAGTCACAGGATGTGGGGGAAGATCTCAAATTAAATTGAGAATTTAAGGACTAATTCATTGAATAAAAAGCCAGGAAATTTAAGGTCAAATCCTGCTGTGCACCAGTGAGCTGAATGAACCTAAACAAATCATAAAACTGGGCCTCTGTTTCTACATCTCTAAAATGGGAATGATTACACCTATCTTTGTGTCTCTTCAGGCTAATAAAAGAATGAGATAACTGTAAGAGCTTAAAATCCTATAAACTTGAAGGTATTCCAATAGAGAAGAAAACCAAAATCACTCCATATTGAAACAAGAAATAAATAGGTCAGTTCCTTTATCACAAATCTGTTTTTTTCTAGATGAAAATTAAGTATGTATGTATCTGTTTCAACCAGATTTTAAAACTGGGAAGGACAAAAGAGGAAAGACACCTCGTGATTCGAATTTTTCTACAGAAATTCAGATTCATTCATCCACAAGGTTTGTGCACTCATTCTAGAAATACTCAATTCCACAGCTGTTTGTAGATCACCTGCTATGCTGGAACCACTATGCTCAGCCATTGTGGACAACTGAGGTCCTGAAGGCCCTGCCTTTAGGAACCTTAGAATAAAGCACCCCATTCCATCTTCAGTGAAAGAATGCACCACACATGATTACTACCCTGAAGCAGTTGTTTATTTAAAAATTTTTATTTTACGTGTATGAGTGTTTTGCCTGCATGTATATAAGTGCAGCCTTGAGTGCAATGCCCATGGAGGCCAGAAGAGGGAGTCAGATCCCCTGGAACTAGAGTTACAAATGGTTGTTAGTCACCATGTGAGTGCTGGGAACCAAACCCAAGTCCTCTGCAAGAGCAGCCAATGCTCTTAAACACTGAGCCATCTTTCCAGCCCCACCCTGAAGTATTTATAACCTATCAGAAAAGGAAGTGACTATAATAAAATTGAATTATTTTTAAGGGGCAAGGAAAACAATACCTCCACCTTTCTGGATCACCGAGTAGTGTGCATAGCTGCATGTAGTGCAGACATGGTGAGCAGCTCCTATCTTAAGCCTTCCCCTGAGCCTATTCTCTTTGGTAGAAAAGTTATTACAAGGCCTATGATCTCTGTCTCCATCTCCTAATGTACTTGCCTTCTTCAAACCAATGAAGTTGGGATTCTTTTTCTCCTCCTTTATTGAAACTGTTCTGGGTAAAAATACCAATGTCATCTTGTCCAATTAAGTGGTGACATCTAGTTTTTATTGGACAAGATTGATCCCTTTCTCCTAGAATGCAGAGTCAGCCTTGTTTAGCCTACTTCTACGGACCTAGCATTCCCTGATTTTTCTGTTTATCTTACCAAGCAATGTAATCTTGCTTTCTGGTTTCCTGTCCTCTTTGAAACCTTAATGTAGAAACATGTTTGGAAGTCTTTTTTGAATTTCTGTCTCTACATAAACGTTACTGGTGACTGATTTCCCTCTGTGGTGCCTTGGCTTTAATTATCTGGTTATATGAATCTGGTTTGTGATGGTTAATCTTGATCGTCTGCTTGATGGAATTTAGAATCACCATGGAAACAAACATCTAGGCATGTCTGGAAGGAGTTTCTAGAGTAGACTGAGGTGGGAAGACCTACTCTAAATGTGGTTAATACCCTTCCATGGGATGGGATCCTGGAGTGAATAAAAAGGAGAAAGCAGGGTGGGGACAGCATTTGTCGCTTCCTGCTTTCTGACTATGGATGCAACATCCATGACCAGCTGTCTCTTCCTGCCACCCCAATGCCTTCCTTGCCATGATGGACTGTATCCTTAAACTGTGAGGCAAAATAAACCCTTCCTTCCTTAAGTTGTATTTGACAGGTTTTTGTTACAGCGAAGAGTTACAGAAAGTAACTAATACATGGTTATCATCTGTCTATCTAGCATCATCTCTACAGATCCATTGTCTATCTACACAACACTGACCTCCTATGCCTCACAATCATGCATCCAGCCACCTATTTGGCATTTATATTTACTTGTCTAATAAGGATGTCAAAATCGGGATGGCCAAAACAGCCCCGTTTCCACTCAACACTGAAGCCTGCTCTTGACCAAGGTTTCCTTCCTCAATATTCAAAGTCAGAACCCGGGATTTTCCTCACTTCTTCACTTGTACTCACTTCCCGTTCCCAGCCCATCAGGAAATCTTACTGACTCTGTCCCCTGGACATGTACTGAATTTGTCCACGGTGCTTTCTCTCTAATGCTTCATCTCCTTCTTCCCCTTTTCTCTGGCCACACTAGCTTCAGCCCTGATGTCCAGGTGTGCAGGCCTATTCCTGCCTTTGCACAAATAATTCCCTCTGCTTAGAATGTTCATCTCTGTGGTCTGTTTGTCTTAGCATCCTATTTCTACTTAGATCTCAGGTTAAACAACATCTCTTCAGAGGTGTCTTCATGAACATCATATAGGAAGTATCCACCCACACACTTCTTGTCCATCACTCCATTTTAATAATGCAGAATATTTATGGATATAATAGAAAATGTCTATATATCTAAACTTCACAAGAAAGAATCTTACTGATTTTATTCATTGCCATGCCCTTGGTATCCAAGAACATAGAACAAACTCAAATATATTTACTGAACAAATGAGAAAACAATTCAAATACTCATAACCATTAAGAAAATTGGCTGCTCTGAATTCTGGTTACATGATGTAGGGATCCAGCTTAGCACAACTATAAGCCTTCTTGGTTATCACAACCATTTTGTCTTCCTGATAACCTTGATACGCATCCTAAGCCCTCTAAGGCTAGACAAAGTCCTTAAGACAATCAGTTGAGGTCAGACGCAGAGAATATAAGTCTGAGAGATGTCCAGTTCTAGGTGACACATCTGCAGTAGAACCTCTACAACTAAGGCTCATGGAACACAGTGGAACAGGGGTAGAGAGTAAAGCTTCCTTGTACAGAAGAGTGTTGATGTACATGGAAGGCCGCAACTGCCCAAGTTTTAAAGAATAAGAGACCGACTACAGAGTGTGTATCCCTGGATACACACTCCCATATTGAACCTCAGCTCAGGGACCTTTGCGTAAGAGGGGGTGGAAAGATTTACAATCCAGGGCTGGTTAGTGAACACAGGGAAGTAGAGGCTTTCAGGAAGCTTGCACATGTGAATTTGTGGCAATGGTGGCATTGAGCACAGGACCCATGCCAACTCAATTAAACAAGGGTCCAGAGGGGGAGAGAGAAATGGGTGGTGGGCCGGTCCTAGATTGTGACCTGTTGGAGGCTTATTGCTGCTGGATAGGGGAGAGTATGCCTTACACACAAGCTCTGGATGGACTGACTGGACTGCAGTGGAAAAATTTGCATTGAAGGGCATCTGGGTGCAAATGCTTGACTGGATAAGACTTACCATGTGTGGCAGCATGCATAGGGTCAGGTGTGTGGATAGGGGAGGCATGGATAGGGGTAGGGGGGGCATCTGGGTTTGATTGAGAATTGTGTGAGAATACAAAAACTCAATAAAATTTTTTTAAAAGGTAGTCACTTGAACATTTAATGACGTAACAGGACTAATTCTTATCTGATCTTTGACAATTGTGAATAACCTGGGTTGATTTGTCAGAAATTTCTGATATGTAGGAAGCTAGTCCAGCACATGGTTTTCACTCTTTATTGGGAAAACAGGCCTATGTTTTAAGTGTCTCTTTCCAGCTGGTTCACCTTGTAGATCTGCGTGGTCCAGATGATTATTTTCTTCCTTAAGCTACATGTACAGTGACACATAGTAGGCAGACATGTAGGCATGAATCATAGCTCTACTGCTTATCAGCAATGGACTTCTTGAAGACTGTTTTTGTGTTATTGTTTTTCATCTTTGACATGATAAAGAGAATATCTACTTGGCAGGGCTGTTGCCTGAATTAGAGATAACACTTAGAAAGTGGTTGGTACAGGGTAGGTATGCAAGCTAAATATATAAGCTCAGAGTTTATCAAAAATGTACAGCTATAAAAAAAGAAGCATGGGAACCCAACTGTCTTGTTCATGGAAAATGCAATGCTGTGGTTTGGATATAAAAGATCCCCCAGAAAACCTTGTGTGTTGATGGCTTAGCTCCTAGATGGCAGCACTATTTTGGGAGAGGGTGGAAAATTTAAAGATAAGACTTAGCTAGAGGGGGTAGGATAATGGGGCCTGCCTTTGAAGGGTGTATTGTGTCCTTGGGCCCTTCCTATCTCTCTGGTTTTTTTGACCACTCTAAATTGAGCTTCTCTGCTCCACTCCATGCTCCCTGCCATTATGTCCAGCCTCACCTCAGCCCACAGCAGTGCAACCAGCTGACCATGGACCAAAACCTTTTAACTACGAGGCAAAATAAACACACATGCACACACACACACACACACACACACACACACACAATTTTAGGTTATTTCTCTAAGGTATTTGAGACTGATTAATATGGGTAGTATGTTAAATTCCATCTCTGGGAGTCACGAATGTCCACAGACCTCATGAGAATGTCAGTGGGAAGAGGACAGGAGCATCACTGGGAAATGGGGGTAGATGGAGAGTGGAGGGAGACAACACTAATATGCCACTCTTGTTCAAGAGCCTGGTGTTCCCAAGCTGCCCACAGGCTGCACTGGTAAAATGGCACTGGGAATCATAGCTGAGATTCTGGGAGGTAAGTGGTAACTTCAGCTTCTGCTTTGTTATTTTCTATTAAAAGCCAAGGACAACGGTGAGCCGAAACTTCCCCTCCAAGCTAGAACACATGGGAGCTGTGCAGCTTGCTGGCTCTACCATTTTTACCTCTTAACACATCCACTTACTCACCAGGGTAAGATAGAAAGATGAGTCTTGCTTTCTGGGGAGCCAGTGGGAAAGTGCTGTGACTAGAGGCTAAATGGCTTTGCTACTTTCCTTTATAGTGGCAGAGGGATGATGTTTTGTCAGGAGGGGAGATGTGGTGCAGCTGTGGAAAAATCAAGCTGTCATTTATAACCACAAGGCCCCTGCCAGTCTGATACATCCGACACTGCTAAGAATGCCAAGTCATGTCTAAGACTTCTGTAGGAACCAAGGCCATCTTAAGTTCTCAGAATAGACATGCTTATAACAGAAACGTTATCAAAGTCAAGATCATGAATTTTACTTTCCAGAAAGTACCAGGAAAATAAGCTACTAGGACAGTTGATAATATATAAAGACAGAAAATAATTCCAGAGGCTGAGGGTTAGAACTGATGCCCTTCACCACGGGAAGGAAGCTCATGAAACTCAACAAGTGCCCTAGTGTGTGTGTGTGTGTGTGTGTGTGTGTGTGTGGTGTGTAGGCCAGATGACAACCTCCGATGTCATTCTTCAGGAACACCAGCCACCTTATTTTGATACAAGATTTCTCATTGTCCTAGAACTCTAAGTAGACTAGGCTGGATGGTCAGTTACCCCAGGGATCCACCTGTGTCTGCCTCCCCAGCTTAGGTTTACAAGGACATGCCATCACACACAACTGTTCTAGGAGGGTTCTGGGAACTGAACTCATGTCCTAATACTTGGAAGGCACACACTTTATGACTGAGTCTCCCTAGCCCTGACATGGGTTTTATTATTTTTATTTTATTTGTATGAGTGTATAGCCTGCATGTATGTAAGTGCACCTGTGTTGTGCAATGCCCACAGAGGCCAGACGAGGGTGTTGTAACTGGAATTATTGATGGTTGTTAGCCACCATGCAGGTAGAGCTCTCAACCACTGAGCCATCTTACCAGTCTGGCATGGGTTTTAAATGGAGACTTCTTTACTCTGCCTGTGCCTACTCTTGCCTTTTGGTAGCAGTAGGCTATATATTGCTGAGTGAGCACAACAAAGAAAGCATTCAGAATCACAATCAGTGGACTCTGATCACTCTGACAGATGGTGAGGGTTGCTACAGGTTAGGAGTATTGTAGGTCAGGCTCGAGTCCAAAAGCTCAGCCAAGAAAGGGAACATGTAGCATGTTTTTCTTTGTCCTTTTAGCTCTGAATAGAGCAGTCTATCTTTTTTTTTAATGTAGCATTCACCATCTTGACCTAAGAATGTAAAAGTGACAAACTAGATGGGAGAATCCTACACAGTTGTTGATCTTTTTCACAAGCAACCACAACCTCAGACTTAAGTGCTATTTTTTAAACTATAAGTCTAGTTGGAAATTGGTTTAAAGCATTACTCTACAGAGAATGAATACCAGCCCTCCAGCTTGATTTTATAACCCCTTCACTGCACACCTTGATGGCTTCTCTGTTAAAATGATGAAGATATTTGCAGAAAATTTTTCATACTTCTCTCTTTCATACTTCTCTAGCCAGTCAAGACCTTTTCTTTTTCAAAAATGTCTTGGTGTTTCATACCACCTCTGAGTTACTCTTCCTGGACTGTGAGCCCTGCTGCTGTTTGGCCTTACTAGACTTGTCTAACCCTGTTTCCCACCACTGCTGCCCCCTTCTCTCATGAGCTCTTTTGTATTGGCCTATGAACTGAACTGTAGGCCTCTTTTACCACATGCTGACCCTCTCAGGTGAAGTGTGTTCATTTTCTCATCCTGCCTTCTACGGTACTTTCTGTCACCACCCTGGCTAGAATCTTTCTACTTTGGACTCTTAAGAAGCTTTGTCAATGTACCACAATTTACCACTTCATAATCCATCAGAATTTACTGTTTTTCTATAGTTTTCTATTTACCTTATTTCTTTTTCTTTTTTGTCTTTTTATTGAATTTTTACAATTTTTCATACAATATTATTTGATGGTATTTAGATTCCTCATCCCCCCACCCAATTTAATGTACCATATATATATATATATATACATTATGATATGATATATGTAATAAAGCCTATAGAGTCTAATTTGTATCTCCAAATGTCCTTCAGTGTGTGTCCATCCACTAGAGCCTGCTTAACCTACTGAGAGTCTCATGCTTGAAAGAGACTGTCTCTGTTCCTCTCAGTAGCTATCAGTTGCCAAAAGTTCCTTAGGTGGGTTGCAGCTTCTTACTCACTTCCTCATGTCTATGCTGGGATTTTTTTTCTGGTTTGAACTTGCATGGGACTTGTGCATGCTGTTATTGTGAGTTCACATGAGTAACTGCCCAGCTGTCTGGAAAGCTCTGTTTCCTTGTGGTCATTCACCACCTCTGGCTCTTACAATCTTTCTGCCCACTGTTCTACAACAATCCCTGAGCCTTGGGGGACAGAAGTTTGATATAGGGTTCCTATTCAGGGATAACCACTCTGCAGCCTCTTGTCCTCTGCACACTGGCCAATTGTGGGTTTCTGTATTAATCACCATCTGTTGCATAAGGAAACTTCTCTGGTGAGAGTTGAGAGATGCATTAATCTATAGGTATAACAATAAGTCATTAAGAGTCAGCTTAATATAACTACTTAGTAGAAAACTAGTATTAGGTTCTCCCCTACACCCTTTGACCTGTTTGACCTTAGGTTCCTAAGCCTGAAAACAAGCCTGATATCAATGTCAGGTATGGGCTCTGTTCTTTTTTTTTTCCCTTAGAATAATTTTAAATTTACAGAAACGCTGCAAAAATAGTAGGGTTTCCCATGAGGAGGAGGTACAGGGTGCAGTGTTTTCTCCTGAGCATGAAGCTGGCTTGGGTGCTGCCTTTGCCATTGATGATTGTTCTGCTGTGCCTCTGGTGGAGTTAGAGGGAGAGAACACAGTCTGAGTGGTTTATAAAGAAGAAGAAATAGTAGGGTTCCAATGTATACCTCATTCAGTTTCAGTTTTCCCTAAGGATATCATCTTGAATTATTTCTGTACATTGGCCAAAATTAGGAAACCAATATTGGTACAGCACTATTAAGTGACTTTCAAGCCCAATTTGTATTTCATCAGTTTTCTTTAAAGTCCCTTCCTTTTGTAAACTTCATGGTCTGTACCTGTGGCATTCACTTATGTTTCTTCAGTGCTTTCTGCTTTCCTGGTGACAGTTTCTCTGTTGCTCTTTGTTTTGTGACTAGCTTGACTTTGACAATTTTGAGAAAAAACAGTCAGATGTTCCGTAGCATGACCTCCAGTCTGGGTTAGTCTGTTGTTTTTCTTATGATAAGGTTGAGTTTCAGGATTTAGGGGAGAATGCCATGGAGGTCAGGTACACTTGTCATCACATTAGCTAAGGGATACGTGACTACCACACAGTTCCACTGGTGACTGCAATCTTGGACATCTGGTTGAGGTGATGTTTACCAGGATTTTCCTTCATAATTTATATTTTTCCCTTTTCCTTATTCTTTGTGAGTGAGTCACTATGTCTAGCCCATACTAAGTACTCCCCACACATCTAAACACACAAGTGCTTTTAGACTTAGTTTGACTGCAGTCTGGGGATAATGTTCTGAAACTCCGTGTCTCTTCCCCAGAGTTGCTCTCCAAAAAGAATATAATGTTTTCATATGGTGCCTGTTCAGGCTGCTATGACAGAATCATAGATGCAGTGGCTTGTGAACAATGGACATCTATTTCTGGAGCTGGAAATTCAAGATCAGAGAATCAGCATAATGAGGTTCTGTTGGGGACCCTTTTCCAGCTGCAGATTAACATTTTTTCAGTTTGGGTTTTGTTTTGTTTTTGTATCTTCAAATGGTAAAAAAAGAGCAGGAGCTCCCTAGGGCCTCTTTCATGGGGGCATCCATGGCCAGATCAACGTCCCCCAAGAAGGCTTCCACCTCTTGACACCACCACATTAGAAGTTAGTATTTTAACATATGAATTGGGGAGGGGAGCAAATATTCAATTCCCAACATACAGATTTTATCAACAGGATAAACATTCAAAAATTTGTTTGCATGGAGCTGGGTGTGGTGGTACAAGTGTTTAATCTGAGCACTTGGGAGGCAGAGACAGACAGATTGCTGTGAGAGATCAACCTGGTCTACACAGTTCAAGGCCAACTGGGGCTACAGGGAAACTCTGTTTCAAAAAACCAAAAAAACAAAAAAAATCCTCTTCTGGCTTTGGGCACAGGCAGGCTTTTGCTCTTTCCACCCCAGATCTCCGCACTAACCTCTTAATCCAGACCTGTCCATTGCATCCTGATCCCCTGCACTCAGAACAGCTCAGTTTTCAAGTCTAGTTTGTTAGACCCTCCACAGGCTGACCCCAACCCCACCTTGCCTTTGGACTCCTGAGAGACTTCTGCACTGATAAATGTACTGTATACCACTAACCAAAGAAGTTCTAGACCCTCCACAGGCTGACCCCAACCCCACCTTGCCTTTGGACTCCTGAGACCAGACTTCTGCACTGATAAATGTACTGTATACCACTAACCAAAGAAGTTTCTTTTTGCAACCAATGTAAGCTGTTGCAGAGTTCCACAACTGGTCACACACAGAGAATATATGTCTGGGAGATGCCCTACCCACACATTTACAATGAAACTTCTACACCTAAGGCTCATGGGACATTAGTGGAATGGGGTAGAGAGAATGCTGATACATCCCTCAGCTCTCAGCAGTGAAGCTTCCTGGTGAGAGGAAAGGGCAATGTACGCAGAAGGCCACAACTAGCTGGGTTTTAAAGCACAAGAGCCTGCAGAGTGTATGTGCTTGGCTAAGTCTCCTTTACTAACCCTCACCCACACACAGCTCGGACCATTTCTGAAGAGGGAGTGGAAAGACTGTTAGAGCCAGGGTTGGTGCGTGAACATAAGGAAATAGAGGCTTTAGGGCGACTGGAAACTTGCTCATATGAACCTGCAGCAATGCTGACAGCACTCACAGAACCCATGCCAATTCAATCAGACAGAAACCCAGCACACAATGGGGGATATGGGCAGCAGATCCAAACCCTAACCAAGGAACTATTGGAAAATGATTACTGTGGGGTGAGGGAGAGTAGATCTTTAAGGGAGTGACTCTAGATAGGCTGATTAGACTCCAGTGGATGAACTTGCACCAAAGGACAACTGGATAGAAATGCTTGACCAGACATGATTTAACGTATATGACAGAATACCTGAAATCTGGTGGGGGGGTGTCTAAATTTGATTAAGATGTATTATTTAAAATGCACAAAATCTCAATAAAAATACTAAAAATGAAAAAAGTAAAATGACAGTTATGAAAAAAATGTTGTTTACGTATAACACTCTCAGTTGTTTTTTTCCTTATTACAATACCCTATCCCATAATTCCATTGTGGCTACTGGAAATGACATACTAAATAGTTATTAACCTGTCTCTTCAAAGTGTATTGAAAACTACAGAGAAAGGAAATGATCCTAGAGAGCGCCTTTAAGTGACAATTTCAGGAAAAGGTAGAAGAAACAGCTGTTTAAATATAAAGTTTATCAATAGAGTATTTTTAGCAACTCTGATGCAATGGAAACATTAAAATGGAATTTAGAGTTCAGAGTAAGAGGTTTGAAGTAGGGGCACAAATAGACTAAAGTGAGGGTGTAGGTGGCCAGAACAGCCACAGAGAAAGAGATGGGAGTGTGGAGCTGTTTCCAAAGTCATCTCCCTCCTGTGGTTGTGTAAATGAAAAGAAAGGTCAAGCTGTTTTACAGTTGGATTAACACTGGGTAGAAGGTTGGGCTGAATAGCCAGGACGATCAATTGAATCCTTAATAACTTCAGGACTGTCCAGATTTATACTTCTGTTAATGTTGTGTTCACCCGACCCAGGCCAGTGAGTCCTGCTGTTTGTGCTGCAGAATGTCAACCCTTATGAGACCTTCCCCTATGAAGGATTCTGGATCAATAGATTTTAGGCACTGTTTGTCCTATAAGCCAGAAACCTGAAAACTTTTTCTATAAAGGGTCAGACAGTAAATATTTTGGTTGTATATGGTCTGTTACGTTTTCATTTTCATCTTTTAAAATAAGTTTTTAAAGGGATCATAAACATTCTTAGCTTTAAGGTTGTGTAAAAGGTGGCTATGAGCCGGGTGTGATGGTGCACGCCTTTAACCCCAGCACTTGGGAGGCAGAGGCAGGCGGATCTCTGTGAGTTCAAGGCCAGCCTGATCTACCTAGCGAGTTCCAGGTCAGCTGGGGCTACTGGGAGACCCTGTCTCCAAAAGATCAAAAAGAAAAAAAAAAAAGTGGCCATGAGCCAATGGAGATTAATGGTTTGTGTACTTCTGCTATGGACCCCTTCTGAATGGGAAAAATGTATACAAGATCATTAAAAACTCTGGGAAGACTTATATGATAAAAATCTGCCTGTGATTGCTTAACTAAACTTATCACAAACATATTTGATCATGGAATTCTTCTCTCCCTTATCCATTTAATGTCTCATGCAATCTAATTTCCAAAAGTTCTTGTGTTTTCCTTGGGGTATTCTGGCTTTATTCATATATGGAGAACAGTAATATTCATCTTTATTTAACCTACATTCTACATGGCTTAAATTATAAGTACTGAAGTACGAGAGATGATCCCTGGACCTTGGGTTTCAAAGATTCCCAAGCGCACTCAAAAATCATTAAGTATGAGCCATAACTTGTGGATTAGGCTATCTCAAAATTAAGGATTTCTATTCAACAAATGTCACTAAAAAAATTTAATTGCTCAAAAGAGTGGGAGAAAGCATTTGCTATGCCCCAAACCATAAAAGTTTAATATGTCAAGGAATATGTGCTAATTAATAAGAAAAAGACTGGAACTTCAGTCAAAATGGACAAGTAATATGAATAAGCAATTTATAGAAGAAAGAAATCAGAATGGCTGTTGGGTATTAAAGATGTTCGACCTAAATAGCAGCTACAGGAATGAAAATTGAAGAAATTAAAACACTCTTTATACTATTGGCAAATACCTTAAAAATTGGTTAATGGCCAGTGTTGACAAAAATGTAGGAAAACAATTTTTCTATGCAGTTCATGGAAGCATAAGACCACACAGCTTCTCTGGAGACAAAACATAATAAAATTCGGTATGTGCATACTCACTGTTGACTACTAACCCAAAAGGAAGTATCCATAGATCCAAGGGATCACAAGTACAAAGAAAGTCATTACAACATTTTAGTTTAATGTAGGAGGAGATGGAAGGCAAAATATTTCCCATTGCTAGAGGAATGGATTAATGAAATATAGTACAAGCTCAGTGTGGAACACTAGTCAGCATTCAAAACCAATAAACTGGAGGTCTATCAAGTGGCATGGACAGGACTTTCAAAAACAGTGTTAGATAAAGAGCCAGGGAGATTGCTCTGTGGGTGAAAGCACTCGCCTTGCAAGCCTCACAGCCTGAGCTCAATCTCCAGAGCCCCTGTTAAAAAGTTGGATGTGGTGGCATGCATCTGTGATCCCAGCACTTCTACTGCAAATGGGAGGTGGAGACAGGGGAATTGGCTGCAAGCTCCTTGGCCAGCTAGCCTGGAGTATGCAGTGCAGAAGCAACAAGAGAGACTCTGCCTCAGCAAGGTGAAAGGAGAGAAATGACTCCCACAGTTTTCTTCTGACCTCCACATGAGTGTTGTGGCATGTGTGTGCCACCCCAACACACACACACACACACAAATAAATAAATAAACTAAAAAATAGTGTTAGAGTAAAAAAGCAAACAGAATGAGGTCTATAGCATGATATAAATTATATAAACATATGTAAGTAGGATCTGAAGAAATGGCTCAGCAATTAAGAGCACTGGCTGCTCTTGCAGAGGACCCAGGTTTGAATCCCAGTACCCACATGGCAGTTAACAACCGTCCTTAACTCCAGTTCCAGGGGATCCCACACCCTATTCTGACCTCCATGGGCATTGCATAACATGAGTGCATTTACATGCATGCAGGCAATATACCCATACACATAAAATTTAAAAACTAATAAACCAAAATACCCCACACGTATATGGAGAGAGAGAAGGGGGAAGGAGGGAGGGACATACACATATATTCACATGTCAAACATGAAGGCTGGTATTGGAGAAAAAGGAATAAAAGAATAAAATGAACTAGAGAACAATGTTAGTGTGTTATGAGCAGAAAAGTGCAATCAAATCAACTCTTGGAAATACTGGTTATACCACTGGACGTGTTTATTGCCTTCTACTTTCCCCAGGATTCAAGCTCTGGCAACAGGAAAACCAAACTGATCTTCCTTTGCTTTCTCCAACAATGATTTATTTATTTATAGTGAACAGAAAAAACCCTTGGTTTTAGCATATCAAAAAAATTTTTATTGCCAGTTGTGCCTCAGCCAGGGATGGGACTTCTAGCCCACCTCCCCCCATCCTTGCTGGGATTTTGTCTGATCTGACCTTGGCCAGGTCTTATGCATGCTGTCACAAGCACTGTGGGTTCCCACATGTGCAACTGCCCTGCTATGTCCAGGAAACATAGTTTCCTTGGATTAGTCCACCACCTCTGGCTCTTACAGCCTTACCACTCACTCTTCCACAATGATCCCTAAGTCTTGGCAGCTGAGAGAAGGAGAGTCAGTTTTCCTTAAGGGTATGACTTCAGGTAGGTTGAGCTGGCTCCAGGGGATGGACCCACACCCAAGAGTATTTGAGAAACACAAATTAGACTCAGTAGGGCTTTATAAAAAGAAACACAATAAAGAACATGAAGTTGGAGAGGGTAATTAGGTGGGAGCAGAGATGGGGAGAGGGCATGGATATGATCAAAACATACCATATGAAATTCTCAAAGAATCAGTAAAAGTATTTTTTAAAAATTGTATTGTAGGGTTTTGAGAGATGACTCAGCAGTTAAGACCCCTGGCTGCTCTTGCAGAGGACCTGGGTTTGATTCCCAGCACCCACATAGCGGCTAACAACCATCCATAACTCTAATTCCAGGGAAATCTGATGCCCTCTTCTGACCTCCACAGGCATGTCACAACATGGGTGCACTTACATACATGCAGGCAGAACACTCATGCATGTTAAAATAATAAAAAAATTATTTTTTATTTATTGTAAAATTTACTATTTTAACCCTCTTACATGTGTGGTCCAATGACATGAAGTACATTTACATTACTGTGCAAATGTCACCACTATCGGTCTATCTCCAGAGCTTGTGTTCACCATCTATTTTCAGCTTCCTGTCCTCTGTCCCTTCAACCCCTGTGTATTTGTCACTTTTATCATTGCTCTAGCCAAATACCTGACTGAAACAACAGAGGAAAGATTTACTTTGGCTCACAGTTTCAGAGGGTTTGATCCATGGTTGCTTGGGCAGAACATCACAGTGGAACTTGTAGCAGGACAGTTCTTAATGCCATTGTAGACAGCAGAGTAAAGGGAAAACTGAGGATGTGGTGGTATAACTGTCAAAGACATATGCTCTATGACTACTTCCTGTGACTACTTCCTAGGCCTAACTCTTCTCTATGCCCAATCACATTGGCATGTTATGAATCCATCAGTGGATAAGTCTGTTTTTTGGGTTGCAGCTCTTACCATCTAATTGTCTCTGGAATATCCAACACAGACGTACCCAGAAGGATGCTTTACTAATCTTTGAATTTCTCAATCCAATCAAGTTAGCAAAATTAACCATTACCTTTTGTCAACTACCATTTCTGCCTCTGAATGTTTCCATTCTAGGTACTTCATATAAGCAGAATCATGCTACAATATTTGTCACTCAGCTGTCTCCAAGATTCATCCAGGTGGTAGTATGTATCAGAATTTCCTTCCTTTTGAAGGCTTAATATTTCATTGTATGTATACTTTGTACCACCTTTGTTTAGCCATTAACTCATCAATAGACATTTTAACTATTTCTTATTTTTGTCTTTGTGAGCAGTACTGCTTTGAAAGCTGATGTGCAAAAATCTATTCAAGTCTCTGCTTTCAGTTCATTGGGGAATTGATAGATCAAAGGTAATGCTTTGTTTTAATTCTTTGAGGAGCTGTCATATGTTATATATTTCTATATTATCCCATACACACAGACACACAGACACACAGACACACAGACACACACACACACACACACATATATATATATATATAAAATCATCACAGTATAGACATCATTTTAAACTCACCAGCAGTACACATGGCTCCAATTTCTCTGCTGTTTTTGTTTCTCCTTGCTTTTTAATATTAGTTATTTTAGTATATATGAAGTGGTATTTCATTGTGGTTTGGGGGGATATATACATGTGTGCATGCTTACGTGTGCATGATCTGTGTGCAGATGCATATGCACATATGTGCACATACCTGAGGAAGCCAGAGGTTGGCGTCATGTGTCTTTCACTACGGCTTTCCACCTTAGCTTTTTCTTTTTTTTAATTGAATTTTTGTGAATTTTATACAATATATTTTGAGCTTGTTTAAATCCCCTCCCCTATCTGCAACTTCACTTACTATCAACACTCAATTTCCTGTACCCTGTTTTTTATTTTTAAATTATTTATTTAGACATATAGAGTTAGATTTTTGTTCCCAATTGTCCTTCAGTGTAAGTGCACCCACTGGAGCCTTGTCATTCTACCAAGAGCCTCATCCTTAATGTGACTGACTCTCCCCCTCCTAGCAGTCACAGTTGCCAATAGTTCCAGGTAGGGTTGGGATTTCTTACTCACTTCCCCATGTGTGTGATGGAATTTTGTCCGATTTGTGGAACTTATGCATGCTGTCACCATTGTTTTGAGTTCATATGAGTAGCTTCCAAACTATCTGTAAAACTGATACCTTGTGGTCATCCACTACCTCTGGCTCTTACAATCTTTCTGCTCCCTCTTCCTCAATGATCCCTGAGCCTTGGGAGGAAGAAGTTTGATATAGGTGTCCTATTCAGGGATAAGCACTCTGCAGTCTCTTACTTTCTGCACATTAGCCAGTTGCGGTCTCTGTGTTAAGCACCATGTGCTGAATAAGGAAGCATCTCTGGTGAGAGTTGAGACATGAATTAATCTATGGGTATAACAATAAGTCATTAGAAGGCAGTTTAATACTGCATCTGTTTACCAGAATAATCATTTTGTTTTTGGGCATATACCCTGTATTAGTCACTTTTCTCTGTTGCTGTGATAGAAACACTGACCTGAGCAACTTAGAGAAAGAAGAGTTTATTTGAGCTTACAGTTCCAGGGGAATTACAGTCCATCATGGCAGGGAGGCATGGTGGCTGGAGGTGGCTGGAGCAGGAGCAGCAGAAGCTAAGCTCTCACATCATCACACAGGCACAGGAAGCAAGAGAGCGACTGGAGATCTGGCAAGGCTTAAGAACTCTCTAAGCCCACCCCCAGTGATGTGCTTCCTCCAGGATAGTCACACCTTCTAAAACCTCCCAAAACAGCACCACCATGTGGGGACAAAATGTCCAAATACCTGGAGCCTATGGGGGACATTCTCATTCAAACCATCACATGCCCCAAAGACTGTATACCCTATTACAGAAATACCTGTTCATTGTTTACCTTTTCATAATAGCCAGAAATTGGAAGCAACATAGATGTCCTTCAAATGATGAATGAATAATGAAGGTGGGGTACATATACACAACAGGATACTATTCAGCTCTTAGAAAAAGCAAAATTTCAAAACTCTCAGGTAAATGAATGAACTGGAAACAATCACGTGTGAGGTAACTCTGACTCACAAAGACAAATGTCACATGTTCTCTCTCATAGCTAGGTGCTAACTTTGAATCTTAGATATATACATTTCAATTTGAATAATCCAGAGAAGTTAGGAAATGAATAAATGGCCTTGGGTTGTGGTGGCTCTTCCTGGGGGAGGGGAGGCGGAGGTAGAATGGTAGAATGCAGTGATATAAAGGGAAAAAGGGGAATGATAGAGTAGAAAGGGTTAAATGTGGTGGGAAATGGGAGGGTAGACAGAGGAAGGAGTCTGGGGAGGGATAACTAACACTAAAGGCCTTTAGAAACCTTCCTGACATATGGAAACAGACCACTGTAGAAGTTTCTTAAGGTATATATATATAGACATTATAAAAAGGGATTAAAAAGACTTACATTGCCCCTACTAGACACCATAGGCAATCAAAGTAAAAGCCCAGTGCTAGGAATGGACTCCTACTTTTGAAGCTGTTGACCAGGGGTCCCAAAAACCCTTAAATAATACTAGTCATTACCCCTGCTCTTGGATACCCACGCATTTCACAGAGTAAGAGCCCATTGCTGAAGATACTACATATATGAGCTATAGAACAAACGAGGAGAAATCAAGCTGGTGCTCACTTCAAAGCCTCATCTCTATTGGCTAGCTTTCATAGTGCTGGAAGGTGCTATGGATGCTACCTAAAGAGAAAGTGAATCCTGCGAGCTACAACTGGCCCAGCAAGGTGTGCCCACTGGTGCAATAATGGTGTGCATATTATTAAGAGTAGCCAACAATTTTCTAATTGGATTTAAGGTCTCTTATTAAGATGGAACCCATACCTGACATTGGTATCAGGCTTATGAACCTGAGGCTAGACAGCCCACAGGCCATGGGAGACAGTCATCCCACCTATTATTTTATTTTGCATTTTTAAATAGAATTTTTGCAATTTTCATATAATATAGTTTGATAGCATTTAGATTTGCTCTGCTCTCTGCACTGCCCCCCCACTGCCTCCTAAAGAGTATGATTTGTGTGGCCTATAGAGTAAGATTTGTGGCCCCCAATGTCTTTCAGTGTGATTCCATTCATTGGGCCCACCAAGAGTCCCAAGAGTCTCTGTATAAGAAACTGTCTCACCCTCTCCCAGAAGTCATCAATTGCCAAAAGTTCCTTGGGTTGGGTTGGGATTTCTTACTTTCCCATGTCTATGCTGGGATTTTGTCTAATCTGAGCTTGTACAGGACTTGTGTCACCATTACTGAGTTCATATGAGTAATTGATCAGCTATTTGGAAGACTGTATCCTTGAATCATCGTTCCATCTCCTTCACAATGATCCTTAAGCCTTGGAAGTCAGAGGTTTGAAATAACTGTCCTATTCAAGGATAAATACTCTCTGGCCTCTTGTTCTCTGCACATTGGCTAATTGTGGGTTTCTGTGTTAATCACTATCTGCAGCGGAAGAAACTTCTCTGGTGAGAGTTAAGAGATGCATTCATCCTATGTATGTCACTTAGGGTTAAGTGTCTCATAGACATTTATTCTCTGTGTTTGACCAGTTCTGGTATTCGGTAATAGTCTCCATCTGTTGCAAAAATAAGCTTCTTTGATGAGGGGTGAAAAGTATACTTGTTGGTAAATATGAGGATGCATATTTAGAATAAAGTAAGAAATTACAGTGGTCTGGTGATGTGGCAAAAGTAGGTTTTTCTCTAAGACCTCTTCAGCCATGTGTATTTAATTATGTTTACAGTACTGCACATGAGTTCCCTCTCATTAAGTGGGCCTTAGCTGTTGATTACCTCCAAGAAAAAAGTGCCACTACTGCAACAATAGCAATAGTTAGCTGAGCCAGTCATTGTTGTTTATTAGGCTTCACAGCTGGGTAGGACCATTAATCGATTTTCTCCCTTGGCAGCTTGGATAGTATCCTTTGATACCATGAAAGCTAGTCTTCAGGGAGGAGGCATCTAGGTCAGTTTCAGCTCGATTGTTCCAAGTCCTGTGTCTGAAGTGGATTTTAGCTTTTAAAAAAATATTATATGTATTTACTGATGATTGTTTGTGTGTATGTATGTTTATATCTGTTCTCTCTCTCTGTCTCTCTCTCTTACACACACACACATATACACACACACGTCCTATGGCAGTAGTATGGTAGTAAGAGGACAATTTAGGGAAGTCTGTTCTCTGTTTCTTCCATGTGAGTCCTAGGACTCAAACTCAGCCCATGAGGCTTGGCAGCAAGAGCTTTTACCATTCAGCCATCTCTCCTTATCTCCTCACCTTATCTTTTGAGACAGTATCTGGCCGGTAAGCTCCAGTGATCCACCTGTCTCCTCCAAGCTCTCCCTAGTACTAAAATTACAGGCAAGTTTTATCACACCTGGCTTTTTTTTTTTTTTACATGGGGCTGGGGATCTGAACTCAGGTCCCTGTGCTTGTGTGACAGGTTCTTAAATGACTGAGCCATCTCTTCAACCCCCACATTGTGGTTTTGATTTGTATTGTCCTGGTCATTGGTGATGTTGAGAATCTTTTCATATGCTTATTGATTAAGAAAAGAGGCATAAGGTTATGTAATATGCTACAACATTCATTTCATCGCTATGTGATTTATTTCTAGTCTTAAACACTTGATTCGTAGTCTTGTTTTTAGAAAACAAAGAAGTAGAAAGGAGAAAAGGAAGAAAACCTTTAAGGATGCCTAGAATCGCCAGCAAGTTCATCAGCATACACAATCATTTTTCTGATCAATTAATGCTTATCTAGTGTCTTAAGTAGGGCAGACTAACTTAAATAATCATACTAGAACCTTAGTGTGCTAACACAATAGATGCTGTTTTTGTTCATCCATGAGTGTCATCAGGGAACTCTGCTCCATGCAGAGGAGGATTCAAGGATTCAGGCTCCTTCCATCTTGTGTTTCTGTCACATTAGGAAAGCACTGGGGTCTACCCCTGGATACTCTGCATAAACCTGCACCCATACTATTGCTTGGACTAGAGATGATATCACTTCCCTTTTAATGCCACTAAGGCTCCATTCAGATGCAAAGGGGCTAAGAAATTCTGTCAAAAAGAGAATGTGGCTTTTAGTGAAAAATGATTCAGTCTTGGCTGGGTGTGGTGACACACACCTTTAATTCCAGCACTTGGGAGGCAGAGGCAGGCAGATCTCTGTGAAACTGAGGTCAACCTGGACTACATAGTGAGTTCCAGGCCAGCTGTGACTACAGGGAGACACTGTCTCAAAAAAAATTATCTAGTCTTTGTTACAGCTAATGAAAAGAGGTTAGATAAAAGGAAAAATATAGGTTTGAGGACATTTTAAAAAGTATTTCTTCTGTAGTGAAGACTTCAAATTGCTTACTGATTATAATTCTGAAAATGTCTAGCAAAAGAATCCAGTTTCACAAAAATTCTTTGTTGTCCTAAATAGCTTCTGTCCTAGCTTGTTTTCTGTTGCTGTGATAAACATCATGACTAAAACCAACATTGAGAGGAAAGAGAGTTATTTCATCTAACAACTCCCAGGTCACGACCCATCATTAAGTGAAGTCAAGGCAGGAGCTCAAGGTATGGCCTTTGTACATCAATTAGGAATCAAGAAAATACCCTAGACATACCCACAGGACAATCTAAAGGAGGAAATGCCTCAACTGAAGTTCCCTCTTCCCAGGTGTGTCAAGTTGACAACCAAGATTAACCATCTTTTCTGGAGTGATAATTTTATCATTCACCCTATGTAAAGAAACACTCTGGAAAAAACACTTCATTCTAAGACACACTAGTATGTTCCAGAGAGTCTTGAGTGGGCGGAAACAATGTAGATTGATTTTCCCAAATGGAATAAGCAGTTTGGAAGCAAATGCACCTAACACAGTCTCATTCCTTCACATCTGCATGTTTTCTTTCTGTTTTAAGTAAAAGTCCAGCTACATGCTGCCTGTTGCAGGAGGCTATAAAGTCAGAGTAAATTTCTTTTTTTTTTAAATTTTATTTATTATTTTTTATTTACTTTATGTGTATAAGTGCACCTGTATCTTGTAATGCCTGTGGAGGTCAAAATAGGGTGTCAGGTTCTCTGGAATGGGGTTACCATGCGGGTGCTGGGAATCGAACCTGGGTCCTATGCAAGAGCAGTCAGTGTTCTTAACTGCTGAGCCATCTCTCCAGCCCCCAGAGTAAATTTCTTATTGCAAAATAATCAAGGCAAAAAAAAAAAAAAGACAAAAGAGCATATGAGAAACTCAGAAATGGGCTGAATTAGAGCTTTTTAACACCCAATCTGAAAAATACACACAAAGCAACCTCAGGTAGGTGATAAGGACTCACAACATAATAAGAGATGAAATGTGAACCTGTGATGCTGTCTGAGATTCATTAGCCAGTCATCCTAAAGCTCAGGTGATAAGACACCTTTCCGCTCCAGCCTGCCTATTTTGCTTGAGGTTTGTTTTCTCAGCCACCATTAAAATTAGAAGGGACCCTACTGCCTCACCTCACTCTCCTCACAATATTCTGGAAAGCATCATTTTATGTCAAGTAACACAAAATCCAATGCCATCAATACCCAAACTCACAAAGCATACCCTAAGAGATTCATTCTAAAACAAAACAACATGCCAAAGAAGGAAACCATGAGTAATCCATAAAATGGAAGAGATGTGAAGGTGAATTGGTTGCTGTAGTGTAAATTCTATAGGAAAACTAAGAAACACACAATGATTTCTGACCCACAGAGTAAAGCACATATGCAGTGTAAGGCATAATGATGTACACCAATGGGAAAATAGAGAACTCCACACCCAAGCCTTTGGAGTAGCCAGAACTCTAACCAAACAAACTGATTTGGAAGACTTCACTTTGGGATAAATGATGCAAAAGTGACAATGGTAGGGATAAAGGCTAGCTTAGAACAGATGCAGGGCTTAACTCCACATGAAGCATGATGCTTTGAACAGCCTTCTATAAATCTCCACTTGTGTAATCCTCATGAAATTGCTTTCTCTTGGGACAAACCTGACTAACTCAGCACAGAGCTTTCAAATTTAGGCATTCTGAGTGTACATTCTGATATCTGAGATAGGCCACCAGATAGTTGTTTGTAGACAACACTACTTACACTTGAAATTTAAATTAATTGATTAAATACAGTTTAAACTCTTGTTTACTTTAAGGATTATGGTTTGACTTAAAAATCTTCTTAGAATGTTTATGAGTTTAGGGAAATTTGTAAAGTAAAGGCAAAGCACCTTTAATACCTTACCCATTCACAATGAATATTCTAAACATCTATAACAATGAATCCTATTAAACATTATAGTTAATAAAATAAATTTAGTTAATAAATTGCTTCTTAACATTTTACACTTCATTAATAAATATGTGTTCCATTTCTTTTTAAGTTCCTCAGATGCCAAATAGGCAGGTTGTGACCAGAAAAAGCAATATTTTTTCCTCAAATATTTAGAAACTTTTGTAAATACAATAAATTAAAATTTTTAAGTTCTTTGAAACAGTATAATACAGCTTATAACCCAAATACATTTTTCTCATGTCTTTTAAAATGATAAGCTCAAATTCAAATACATATCTTAAATAAACACATAAGACTAACTTTCCAGTTCCTCATGTATCAAATTCTTTGTGATGCAATGTATGCTTTTACTAGCAAGTATTTGTTAAACATTCCTACACTCAACAGTTACTTCTTAATACCATGGTTTTGGTAGACTTTATCATTTCTGTGTTCAATTTTTATTTTGTTCATATTTTAGATGGGTTGAGGTTTCTAGAGTCACAATGATCATAACAGGATGGTTATCACAGGCAGCCTGAGATTGCTTACTGATCAGAGATCAGAATGTAGACCTGGAGTCTAAATCAATCCAAAGGAGTCTTTCTGAGTCATGGAAGGCCACACTATACCTTTTTTCTTATTTTATTTATTATTTTTAATTTTTATGTGTGTGAGTATATTGCTTGCATGTAATTAGGTGCATCGGTGTCATGCAATGTCCACGGAGATCAGAAGAGGACATCAGATCCCCTGGAACTGGAGTTATGGATGATTGTTAGCCATCATGTGGGTGCTGGGAATCGAACCCTGGTCTTTTGCAAGAGTAGCCAGTGCTCTTAACCACTGAATCATCTCTCCAGTCCCAGTAGAACTTTTTCTGATAGCCTCTATGACAATAGAGAGTGCTAAATCCCATCTCCTCCAGATGGGTGGGCTGCTTCTGACTGAGATGTAATTCCCGCATCTGATCTGAAATTTTCAAACCATTGCTCAGGCTAAGATATTTTCTTTTGCACCTAACTGAATGTTTTCCTTATTATGACATCATGTAGACTACAATCCTTTTAGGCCTTTGAATGAAATTCAAGAAGAGTCTGTATACCTCACACATCTTTTTCAGACTATGTGGTTAAAACTTAATGGCTGGTCTAGAGGCACAAGAAAACACAGAAATGGCCCAAGCCTTTGTGAAACATGTGCTGCTCAGCCTCAACTGAGTGAGTCAAGCTCAGACAGAAGGCCATGTTTGCCCCACAATGCCTCCCCCTTAGAATGAGAATTTCACTCGCTTACTCAGTCTTCCTTCTTTCCTGTGATGTTGAGTCTGTGACCCTCCAGTATACATGCAAACTGTGGCATCCTATTTTACAAATAGGATCTCAATACACTGGGCGTATGTTACCTTTCATGGTTAAAGGGACTTTGTACTTCGGATGGCATGAAGTTTCTTGAAATGGAGATTATCTTAAATTATCCTGTTGTGATCAATGCACTTATGAGGCATTCTTACAACGGGGAGGCAGAAGGTAAGAGTTGGAGGAAATATAATGACGGAAGCAGGGGAGTGATTAGAGGAAGGAGCCACAAGCCAAGGAGTGCAGGTGGCCTCTGGAAGTTAAGATTGCCTAAAACATTTTTTTAAAACCCAGCTCTTTTCTGAAGCCTCTAGAAGGAACCAACCTGGGTGACTCTGACTTTAGCCTAGTGAGATGGGTTTTAGACATCTGACTTTCAGAATTGTAATAGAGAGCTGTGTTATTTTAAGCTTTTAGATTTGTCATAATGTGTTATAACAGCAACAGGAAATGGATATAATTGTATTCCAGACAGGTATGGTTTGGTTTTACTTATTCCATACATTTCCTTTTCGATCTTGCCTTTGAGCATCAGGCATCCCTGCTGGCGAGGCGGCCTGGGTCCACTCTGTGGGGTCATGAATGATTTGTTCCTAACTTTGTTCCCCTGTGAGTTGCATTTTTGAGATTTCTATCATCTGGTTTCCACCTAAGTCTACATATGAGAGTGAGGAGCAAGAATAAGGGCCCCCCTCCTTTCCTCTCTCTCTCTCTCTTTCTCTCTCCCTCCCTCCCTCCCTCCCTCCCTCCTCCCTCCTCGCTCTCTCCTTCCACACTTCCACAGAGGTGGCACCTCCAGGAGTTTACTGCATGTCCCAACAATCTGGTTCCTCAGGCACCTCGTCCCTTCTTGGTCCTGACTGTCATGGCACAGAAGCTCCCTCGGCAGCCACCTTCTCCTTACCCATCTAGCCAGCCTGGGGAGGGAGCGCCTTTCTGTATTTGCTCACTTCTGTGTTGTTTCACCTTCCTTTACTGACTTTTTCAGTTCTTCTAGATGTATCTTATTTTCCATATTAAATTTCCACCGTTGAAAAGCTTAAGTCATTTTTGTACTGCTGCTGCAATTATGTTGGCTTTCTCTGAGCCCTAGGCTATTTTCTGTCTAGCTCTGAGGTTTACCTCAGTAGCTGAGAAGCCCCACTGTTCTCTCTTAGAAACCTGACCCAGAAACATCCTGCCATCCTGGCCCAGACTTCCCATACCTTACCTCTTCATGAGCAAATGCCTTCAAATATGTTTTTTAATTCTTTTAAAAAATTTATTTATTCTTTCACAATTTCATACATTGATATATATTACTTTGATCATATGCCCCCAGCACCTACTAGGATGTTTGTTTTTTAATTTTTTTTAGTATTTTATTTAT
>NW_008360304.1:2774208-2801552 GCF_000622305.1 Nannospalax galili | reverse complement strand
ATGAGTGTTATGCCTGCATGTAAGTAAGTGCACCCATGTCGTGCAATGCCTGTGGAGGACAGAAGAGCTGTTGGATCCCCTGGAACTGGAGTTATGGACAGTTGTTAGCTGCCATATGGGTGTTGGGATTTGAACCTGGGTCTTCTGCAAGAACGGTGTTCTTAACTGTTGAGCCATCTCTCCAGCCCCTATTTTTTTTAATTAATTCTTTAAGAATTTCATACAATGAATTTTGATCATGTTCAACCCTTCCCCCAACTCTTCCAAGGTCCCATTCCCCTTCCCTACCTACCCAACTTTGTGTCCTCATAAAATCCCAGCATGGAGTGGGGGAGGGGAACACAAAGTCTCACCCTTAACTGAAGAGCTATTGGCAATTAATAGCTGTTGGGAGAAAGAGAGTCAGTGTTCTCTCTTTCTTTTTCCTAATTAGGTTTTTTTTTAATACTTTGAGAAATTCATTGGATATATTTTGACCATATTTAGACTTTCTCCTCCACCTCCACAGTCAGTTTTTCCCATACACTGATTCAAAAACTTTTTTTACATGAAATTACTATTTATATAATAGTTACTTTTGTTATCTTGAGTCAAAGGAATTTGTTGGACAGATATAAAGGCTCAGAGAATCACCAGGAGGCTAGAGAAATAAGCATCGGACCAGTTAAGATTAGCAGCAGCTAAGGACACCCAGAGGATCAGGCAGCAAAACCCAACCACAACCATAAAGTAGAGTGGACAGCTCAGTCACTGCTCCTGCCTCTGAAATAAATGGTCTTTTCCTCATCTTCTTTGACCATTTACTTGAGATTCAGATTCTTAAAGCCGGAGCTGGAGATGTAGTTCAGAGGCAGAGCACTCTCCTAGTACATGTGAGGCTCTTGAGTCAATCCCCAGTACCTTAAAGTAATCAAAACGAACAAGAAAGCATAGTTCAGCCTGGTGTGGTGGTGCACGCCTTTAATCCCAGAACTTAGGAGGCAGAGGTAGGCAGAGCTCTATGAGATCTGGACCAGCCTGTTCTACACAGCAAGTTCCAGGACATCTGGGACTACAGGGCTATGTTGTCTGATAACAACAACAACAAAATCCAAAAAACAAAACAAACAAAAAGTGAGCAAATTTATAATACAATGAGTCCAATTGGTTAAGCCCACATCATGTGCTCATCAACCAGGGAGATGGCGATTCCATTCAGTCTCCTTAGAAAAAGGGTTCCTGTTCCCTCTGTCATCTATCTTTTTAAATGAAATCAGAAAGGAAATGAACCATGGAAACAGATTGCTGTTGGATTGCCAAAAGTGATGAATGACCTCCATCTCCTACCCACTGTCGTGAGTCTCAACATTTGTTACTAATCCTTTATATATTGCCATCTCAAAGCCTCACATTCCCCTCATCTCTCATGAACTCCCCTTACTCTGGTTCATCGTTAAATTCACAGCTGTTGAAAGGATATTAATCTTAGGCTAAATCGCCAATGACTTTGGGTTTTCCTCAAAAATAAAATTTTCAGCTTAATTTTATAATCATCAAAATATTGAATGAACCCGTGGCCATCTCTTCTAAGGCAGGTTCAAATGAGACATTATTTTCCCAGGAAGTGAAGTGGTTCCCCACTTTAGGACATTTGGATGGACATCTTGGATAAATAAAGGATTTTTTTTTCTTAATCTTCTGGCTTGCTAATCAACAACACAGCGTGCTCTTCATAAAAGTGCTCTAAAAGTGCATGGTATTCCTCTAGCAAGACAGGCGAGCATGACATTGAAGGGTCTTCAGGTAAAATGGGTCCTCACGCCACTGCTGTTCTGCTGCCTGCTGGGAAATGTATCAAGGCTCACCCTTCTTCCCTGGTGGTTCTGCACTATCCACAGGGCCTTCCGTATTGCCCTCAATGTCATTTTCACAATGCTTTCCATGGCTAACGTGTTGCTTCACGTGGCACCCATCAGTGACTTGGTGCAGGACCAAGTCTGTTGCTTTAAATCCTAATTGAATCCCTTTTCCTGTTACACAAGCCTTTGGAAAAGAAAAGAGTCCACACAGATGAGTGGTGAAAACAAAGACATTTCCGTAAAGCAGCCACGGTCTCCAGAACTGCTTCTATTTTGTGTCACAGTCCTACGAATACTGACCCGGCTCTGTGAAGTGACTTTTCTCCTTTCTTCCTGGAGACAGAAATTTAGACTAGCTCAGGCTGTTTGCCCATTATGCATTATTGCATTATGCAGTACTTACTGTGGGCTACCAGAGGTGAGTCATCGAGTCATATTACACTTGTCCAGAACAGAGAAATCCCTGAATGAAAGTGCCCCAAATCACTGATGAGGGGGAGGCTGTTGGCAACTTTCTTCTCATCAATCTGAGCTGTATTACCAACCTGTCCTTTGTGTTATTTTTGGAAGTGAATTGATTCAGTGCTTGTTGGTCTCTGGTTACTTATCTTACATCTCTTAAGAAGATGAAGATCAGTCTCTTTGTTGTGTTTCATTTTTCTTTCTTAAAATCACAGCACAGAATTCACATAGCACATACTACAGGACAACTAAACAATATAGAACAATTCTCTCTGCCTCACAAAGCTCAATAAATACTTGTTGATAAACTGCCAAGCCCAATTCAAGACGAGAAAAGTCAATCACACAATGATTCCTCTCTCTAACAAATACAAGGTCATTTATTAGTCCATTCATTAAATTTATTGAGTACCTACCATGCCGGGCACCAGGCTAGACATAGGGGAGGCAATAATATATAAAACATTGTTATCCTAGTGCAACAGATAGTTCTTAAGTAATTTTATAACACACAAACCGCAATGATGACCAATATTAGAATATGAAAAATGTTATAAAATCTTCTACTGATGAGAACTGATTAGTTGACATGGCAAGAAAGTTCCTGAGGGAATGCTGAGCTTAGAAAGATGAGGGGAAGCCTCTGTGTTTACACAGAGAGAGTGACAAGTGCAGTAGAAAATCTAACCAAATCTAAAAACTTTATCTAATATATATGGGTTGGAATGTTAAACCCTGGAATAAGGAGGAATTTGAGTACTGGGAATTCAAAACCTGTGGGCACCAATCAAGTCCCCTCACAAGATTGTTGAGGCATCAAAACACATGGATAAGTTATGGGACAGTGACATAGTGAGTGATGGGACAGTCTGGATAGAGTGAGAGTCTGTCTTGAAGGAACAAAATAGGAGTCCAGGTAAGATGGCAGACTAGAAGCTGTTTCTGTGTGACCTAGTGTAGAGGAGTCAAGGTAAACTAAAAGACGAAGACTAGAAGAACATGAAAAATGCAAAAGAGGATAAGGTAACTGAAAACTGGAGAAAGAGAGAGAAGGGTGACAGAGAGAAGCAGTGGCAGAGGTGAGGTCTACACAACCCCTGGGGAGGAGCTGCCCGTAATGGCTGCTGCCTGTGCCCACCTCTGCGGTGCAGCCCATGGGGGCTGGCAGGGAGGTGAGGTGCTGTTCACCTCGCAGCTCAGACATCATAGAATATGCAAGCCAGAGAGAGGATAAGCAGGCTTCACAGACACAAGGACCTGGGAGCACTGTAAGTAGAAAGAGATGGCCAGAGAGGTGCTGGCCACTGGGCTCCACAGAACTGTTGTTCCTGAAGCTGGCATTCACTATCATCCCCAAGGGACTGACCTGAAGAATTTATGGAAGACAGCAACCCTGCCACTGCTGGACAAGCAACATATTTCCCACCCTGCACAAAAATCAACTCATAGTGGATCAAAGACCTACACAAGTCAGCTTGTAGGTTCCTTCAGAAAATTAGATAGAACTACTAACTGACCCATGTATGCCACTCTTGGGTACAGAGAACTTACACATTCATGATTTTTGCTGAGCTATTCACAATTACCAGGAAATGGAGCCAGCCTCGATGAATGGAAAAAGAAAACGTGGTACATAAGCACAGTGGAATTTTATCTAGTCATAAAGAATGAAATCATGACATTTTCAGGAAAATGGATGGAACTGGAGATCACTATGTTAGGTGAAATAAGGAAGATTTGAAAAGACAAGTACCATGTTTTTTTTTATATGCTGAGCCTTGAATTTAAGTGTTTGTGTGTGTGTGTGTGTGTGTGTGTGTGTGTGTGTGTGTGTGTGTAAGGCTTGAAAATAGAATGGGGACATGAGAGAGAAGAGGATACACTGAGAGGTTGGGGGTTGGGGGAGGGTAATGGAGTCACGTGACATGAAAACAGAAGGGTAACCATTAGGGAGGAAGGGGGCTAGCCAGAAAAGGACGAAGGGGATCAGGAGGGCAATGGGGAGAAGGATGAGTAAGAAAGAAGTATAATAATACATATGTATGAAATGCTGTAATTAAATCCTTTACTTTGTATGCCAACATAAGCATTAATAAATAATTTGAAGGAAAAATTTATCATCATTATTTTCAGTTTTACTAACATTCCTAATTGCCTCTAATGACACATGTTGATGCTGAGGTCTGGCTTACTGAAAGCCCTCTGGAGTCTGTTACCAATCAGGAAATGGTTGCCATGACACAGTTCGTTCTTCGTTTCTTTGAGGATCTATCAGGCGGTATGAACAGAAAATTTTCAGTGTAGCCCAAGTGATTTGAGAGATCAGTCATCCATAAACATTTCAAACAGAATATGCAATCCTTTTGTGTTGAAGATGCAGATTAGGTCGACCTGGAAGTGGTATGAAAATTAAGTAGGAAATGGAGGTGTCTCAAAGCTCTATGGCTAGGGATGAAAAAAGAAAAAAGTCCTCTTTAGCTTGTTTGAATATGTGATCCCTGGCACTGTTTCCCCTGCCCCCCCCTAAAAAAGAATGGACTGAGGACTCATTATGTGAATATTGAGACCTATGAAGGGAAATTTTAAATTTGCTCCATCTTACCTATTTATATGCATGATATCATGTAATATGAAGTGTTCAATTTAAAAACATGCCAGGCTTAGTGGCACATGCCCAGCACTTGGAAGGCAGAGGCAGGCAGGTCTTTGTGAGTTCGAGGCCAGCCTGGTCTACATAATGAGTTCTAGGACAGCTGGGGTTACAGAGAGACCCTGTCCCAAAAACACAAAAAAAAAAAAAAAAAAAAAAAAAACAACAACAAAACATAGGAGAAGAAGAACTGAAGATACCATGTGCAGCCTCCGAGTGCCCTTTTTGTGCCCCTTTGGGTTCTCACATTCCTTAGGTGTCAACAGAGGCCAGTGGTTATCAGAGTGACCGCTCCTGTAAGTATGAAGACCATATGAGCCACACAGGTTTTCCAGCATTTATCCAACCCATTTGAAGCCAGTTTTTTCTTCCAGAGCAGTTCACATTGCCTAGGCCTCAGGTCTCAGCTCTGGATCATTACTGGGCTACTTTTAGCAGTTTTCTGTCTTCCTTGCAGAACCTGGAAATTCTCTGTTTATGTCTGTTTAAGGGCTTTCTGTTGGCATGCTGGCTGTTGCTGGGCACAGGATTTGGAAAGATTAATAACAACATAAAAAGATTTTTGCTTTGAAAGTATCTCTCTGGCTCCAGTGTGTAGACCAGATTAGAAGGTGGACAGCTGGGGGGTGATGCGGCATTAGGAGGAGATGGTGACTTAAACTAGTATAAAGATGAAAGAGATGAAAGGGACAGAGCCAGGAAGTATTCAGAAGATAGACGTAAACAGGGCTCCGTGGCAGCTACAGATAAGATTCTGGTTTATGAGTCACATAGTGAATGACTCCTTAAACTCATTTAAGAACTCAATGCAGTACCATTCCCTAATGCAAGAAACAGGGGAAGAAGACTAGATCAGAGCCAGATATAACAGTGACCACAAGGAAAATAAATTTGTATGTGCTAGGGATTGAAACCAGGACCATACACAGGCCTAGCAGGCTCTCTATTGCTGAGCTGCATCCCCAGACCAAGAAAATCTTTTAAAGTGCAATTCTCTCCATGCTAAGGAGGAACTGTGACAGTTGTACCATAAGTAGACATAAGTGTGTGGGAACTGAGTAGGAAGGGCTGGGCCCATGAGCCAAGCACAGTTTCAGTGGAAGCCCTGGGTCACTTATTTTTCATCCAGTTTCACTAAGACTACAAGGTAAAGCACATAAAGACTCTTCAGATAAGCATGAGAGAGGCAGTAAGATGAGAAGAACTTCCCATCTATTCATGATTGACCAATTAAAGCGTTTTGCTCAAAGGCCAAGTAAGACCCAGAAACTATCAGGCTCTGTGGACAACAGTCAGTTCTCAGAAGCCAGACTCACAAAAAAAACCAGCACAGGTTTCATTTGTGTGAGTGTTCCATATTCTTCCAGCATTTCTGGGGTCCATTCCATTCCTAACCTTTGACAGCACTAACTTAACCCAAAATGGGCCATTAGAATTTGTAAACTAAGTGTAGTATATTTCTGACCTACCAAGTAATATCACATGCTCCTTACAAAGGCCCTCTGGCTTAAGTTGGTGAAGAACTGGAACATTGGGCCTATTCAGTTGGAATTTCCTAATAAACCACCCAGGGACTTCAAAGTGCGATGATGGAGCTTAAGACTAAGAGAAGGAAGGGATGCTGCTATAGACCAGAACCAGGTAGGGACTGCTCATGGTGACAGTCTTTAAGACCACTGATCCAGGGGATCAAGAACACAGAAGCTTGCTTCTTGCTTGTTAACAGCCTCAGGTGATGTCTAGGCTAGTAGGTGGTTCTCTTCCATAGGGTCATTCAGGGAAAAAATTCCTTCCATTCATGTTCTCATCATCTGCTAGGGCAGCCACCCACTTCAGTGACTCAGTCAGCATTAATATTATGTTTGACAACACAAAAATGGAGAAATTTAAAGCAATTTGGGAGTGCCAATTCCAACTTTTTCTAGCAAGAGTTATCAGCCTCCTTGTGGTTACAAAATTTAATTAGAATTGAACTATTTTTGTTTTAAAATAATTACTGATTTAAATAGCTACTAGAAGCTAAGCCTTAGTTTTTCCCTTCAGAGTGATGCTGTTTTATTCAGTTTCAATTAGTCTGCTTTATTAGCATGCCCATTTGGAGATGGCAGATCATTAACAATACATATGTGTTTATGTTTGTGTTTGCATATGTGTGTGTACAAATAAGAAGGAATAATGAGAAGTGGAAGGACTGGCTCTTATTTATTTTTCTACTTAGAGACAAATAGTACAATTCCATGGGGTAGAAAATGTGTTGATATGGGCCACAAGATGCAGGAGACAGGTACTGAGCTAAGTATGGTTCTTGTCATGTTAGTGAAAAGCCTGCTGTTCATTGCAGTGCTCCAATGCTACGGACAGCCCTATAACTCCTAGGTCAGCTCTAGAGATCACGATGATGCTGTCTAGATGCACAGTGATCTAGATCACTCTGGGATCATTTTATTAGAAATAAAATATTTTATTCCTTAATATAAACATTAAAGGATGAACTTAAGTTAAAATGAAGTTATAGATGACACGGTACTCACAAGTATGGATCACAGGAAGCTGGAAAGAGTAGCCAAGGGAGTAGATGACTCTCAATAAGAGGGGGAAAAAGGACTTTGGAAAGCAGAATGACAGATTAAATGATCATTAAATCTATCAAGATGCTGCTTAACAAGGACAAAGAGAAGGAATATCCTTGAATCATAATTCTAATTTCACAAGTAGAGAATATGTGGTTTAGCAGTGTTGTGGGTAAGACACACTAGAGTTTTACATTGCTTAAGAGTCAATATGGGGATTGGAGAGATGGCTCAGCCATTAAGAAGACTGGCTGCTCTTGCAGAGGACCCGGGTTCAGTTCCCAGCACTCACAAGCAGCTAACAATCATCCATAATTCCAGTTCCAGGGGACCTGACACCCTCTTCTGACCTCCATGGGCATTGCACAGCACAGGTGCACTTAACATACATGTAGGCAATACATTCATATACATAAAATAAAATAAAAATAATAAATAATTTTTTTAAAAGTTAATATGAGCCAGGCATGGCAGCACATGCCTTTAATCCCAGCACTCAAAAGGTAGAGGCAGGTGGCTCTCTGTGAGAACCAAGTCAACCTGGTCTACATAGCAAGTTCCAGACCAGCTTGGGATACAGGGAGACCTTGTCTTTAAAAAAACAGCCAATGTGATATGACTGTATAAGAATACCCAGTCTTGGATTCCCTTATAAAGTATGACAGTGTGGGGTCTCTCCCTCTCCTCGTGGGTTGTTGGCCACCGGCCCACGAGGACAAGGGGATCAGAAGCGATGAGCCGGGTCAGGATGGCCAGTGAGCACTGATGGAAGAAAGCCCTTCTGGGGAGGCAGGTTCAATGATGCAACAAGCTCCAGACTCAGTGAAACAGCTCCAGATTCAGTGAAACTTCTCCATTTATTCAGTGGGAGAACTAGGGAAAATATAGTGTGGAGGCAGTAGCCAATGCCTCAGCTGATAGGTGCTCATAGTATGCTTTATTTACATGTGGCAGTAGGCGCCTATCATCCGACTACCAGGCAATGCCTGATCATCATATAGAAAAAACCTGGGGGTAGTTTTTACTCCAGGTAACTATGCCAAAGGTCATGTTCCAAATAAGGTCAGGCATCCGTGCTTGGTGGCACTTTCCAGGTAAGTCAGGAAGAGAGCAGGAGGCTCCTTGCTGAAAAGGGGAGCCCCTTAGAGCTACCCGGACATGAAGGATTACAACCCTAACAGCAGGGTTTCCCAACATGACAGTATCCAGCAAAATAGAGGTAAGTGTTCTGCACTGATGAAACACATTGTGCTCATTTCTGAGGAACATCTGAACAAGTCCAATTTAGCTAAGGCTAGGTTGCTGATTCAGGGAGATCCATTGGCACAGCTTTGACTTCAGAGTAATGCTGTGCTATTCATTTCAGTCAGCCTGCTTATCTCTTGTATTAGAGTCCCATGTAATATTCTAGGCTGGCATAGGCTCTACTCCATGAAGTCATTCAAGGAACCAACTGTTGTCCATCCTCATTGCTTCATCATCCACCAGAAAATTGTCACTACCACAGGGTTGAAATAAATACCTGTATATCCAGATTCCAGTTGAGCTGATACAGGAAGGACAGGCAAAAGGCATGTTCATTGCTTTTTGGTGCTGGGCACTCAGCATCCCTGCTCACATACCACTGCCACCCTTGATCACTCATACCTACCCTACATGGGAGACTGGGAAGGTAGTTCAGCTACCTTCAACACCCAACTATAGTTCCATAATTAAAAAAGGAAAGAGAAGCCAGGCCTAAAGCTACATGTCTGCAATCCCAGGTGGCTAAGGCAGGAATGACAAGTTCGGGGCTTTCCTGAACTACAAAGTGAGTTCCCGACACGCCTGAGCAACTTAGTGTGACTTTGTCACAAAATACAAGAAAAAAGGGCTTTGGATCCAGCTCCATAGGAGGGTATTTACGTAGCATGAGGTAGGGCCTAGGCTCAACACATACTACTGAAAAAATGGGCAATAGAATAGATTATTTGGATGGCTACATTATACTGCTACGGTCTTTGGAGAAACAGGATTCAGATGGGGAAAGGAAGTGAAGAAGGAAATGTTTCTCTGGAAGAGCTTAGGCTAGTTCTGTGGAACTCTGAAACAATCTAAAGCAAAGAGGTGGAGGACTCTGAATGATCAAAGATAAGAGAGTTTACTTCGGGAGACAGAAATTCCTTGTTTTGAAAGTTGGAAAACCTTTGGACTTATCTTTGGAGCTGTAGCATTTATTGAAACATTCTGATTAGCCAAGTTGGATCATTGATGGACTCTCCTAGGAGATATTGGGATTTTGTTCCAGCTTATTTCTACAAGTGACAGGATTAGAGAAGGGAATCCCAGACTTTTTTAAGTGCCTGCTGTGAGCAAACCCTCTCAGTAGTCCTGTGAGACATGTATTGTTCTTTCCTGATGCTTTGGAAGATCAGTACAAGCTGTCTAAAGACTCAGCTATTGCTGGGACTGCAAACAACATAGTCTTGATGTCCAACCACGTGATGTTTCCACCTTGGTGCTCCTGCTTCCCAGTAGTCAAAACTGAATCAAATGTCCTTGATTTCCTTCCCTCTCCCCAAGTCAGTCTCCTCTAAAACCTTTATCTTATCATGGTTGGTTGCTTAGATGGGACTGGCTGTTCTGAAGGATTTAACACAATAGTAAGATAAGATCACACTAGCATCAGGACCCTTTCCCAGCTCTTTCTCCAGGGTCAGATGACTGATTGTCATCCACACTTTATCTAGTCCAGAAGCAGAACCATCTACGCATCTGGTGACTTCTGCCTGTCTCCCTATTTCCCTCCCTCCTTCTCTATGAAGGCAGGGGTTCTCTTGTGGTCTGGTCCATACAACTAAGTCAGTGAATCACTCTTGGCTGTCACTCACCAGTTTGCTCCCCAAGCTTTTCCCAACCTAGCTCTAACTGTTGTGCAAGTGGTAAAGTTTAATTTGAAATTAATTCTTCATCCCTTGTGCACTGAAATGTACATCAAAAGTGAATTAATCACCACAGACGTTTCCACCATAGAAACTTTACCCAGATTCCTTCCAAACAAGATGACTCTTTTGGTCTCCTTAGTAACTGGTGTCTCACATTGCCTCCTTGTATTATTTGCACACAGGCAAGCACAGCAAATTGACTGGGGGAAGGGAAATGGTTCATTGCATGCAGTGCTGCTCTGGGTGGACATCCTGTCACCTGTAATATTGTTTGCCAACCATCTCCTGCTTAATGTACCCACTTGGTGTCTCCATGATAACAGGAGCATTGATTCAACCCCAGGCTTAGTGTGAGGACAAGTCTAGAAAAATCACTAACAGGTTAGGGAGGGTTTGGTGACACACAATAGAAATTGATGCTGGTGATGCTCTGTATTGTGAAGATGGATTCATTTCTGTGTTAGAAATGACTGACTTTCACTTGGGCTTGTGATTAGAAATAGACACAGAACTCTGTCAAGATAGTCGTGGACAGAGTAGAAGGGAGTTCAGCTGAGCTACTTATCCACAAATACCACAGGAAATAATAATGTAAGACTTGGTTTTGTGTAGTTCTGAGTGATTTTATTTACTTCATTCACAAGCCCCTCCCTTTCTGGCAAATTTAAAAATAATAATAAAAACATTTTAGACCAAGATCCAGAGACCCATGTTCCGTAATATTCTTGGCCACTAATGAGCTGGTGCCTATAAATAAATTGCCTAACTTCTCTGAGTTTCCTTCTCGAAACTGAAGGATCCAGCTAGGCAACACCATTATCCCTTCCGTTTATGAAATTTAGGCTTCGCTTCCTAGGATTGTACTGAGTTTTAAAGCTGGAACTAGTTAGCTTAACGCTCAAGTTTGTTCGACCAGAGGTCATACAAACTCAAAGATTAACCTAGCCTTCCCTGTATTTTGCAAATGTTAATAGAGATGTTAATAGAGATTAAGTTACTTACCCAAGATGACATAAATTCAATTATTCTCTTTAAACATTTTTTTTATTATTTTTATTTTATGTGTATGCATGTATTGCCTGCATGTAGGTAAGTGTACCCGTGTCGTACAATGCCTGTGGAGGTCAGAAGAGGCTGTCGGACCCCCTGGGACTGGAGCGACGGACAGTTGTTAGTGCCATGTGGGTGCTGGGATTCGAACCCCGGTCTTCTGCAAGAAGAACCAGTGTTCCCAACTGCTGAGTCATCTCTCCAGGCCCTAATTATTCTCTTTTTGACACAGGATCTCACTATGTGACCCAAGCTGACTTAAAATTCTTGATCTTCCTGTCTCAGCCTCCAGAGCGCCGGGATCACGGACCTGTGCCTCCACAGTTGGGTTTTGTTTCTATTTTGATCACAATTCAACAGGCTATGGTCGTCAAGCAGCTTACAAGGTTCATCATGTATGAAGGGCTGGTCCCTCACGTGTCCTCTCTACTTCCCAAGGCAGCTCCTTAAAATATGTATGTATTTTTAGTTAATTCTTTTGGTTATTTATCTCATTATTTCTACTTGGGTTTTTTGCTTCAGCTTTAGGTGTTGCCTCAAACCACAATTTTTATCCTCCTCCTTTCCCTGTGTAAGTACACAACAGTTTTGTTTAGGTCAATAAACAATATTTATTTAACATAAATGTTATGCACACTTGAACTCTAAAGCTTGTTATAATTAGTCTTTCATTCTGTTTACTTTTCTCATAGCTTATAACAATTATATATTGTTGTATATAAAATATGATTTTAAAAAATCATGTTTTGATTTTGCTTAATTTTCTATGAACAATCACAAATATAACTCAAACTCACTGTAATTGTGCCTGTTTTGTATGTTTAAACATATTTAGAAGTGGTACTAACCTTATCTTCTTTTTTATTTTTGAATGTTCTGTTCTTTAAATTTGTTAGCATAATTATTTACTGTGTGTGCACACAGGAGCACATCGGGTGGGGTGTGTGGAGGCCAGAGGGCAATTTGTCTGTTTTCTTCAGCTTCTATGAGGATCTCAGAGCTCAAACTCAGGTCATCAGCCTTGGCAGCTGGGGCCTTTTCCAGCTGAGCCATCTTACCAGCTCAGAAACATGAGACTTCTTCAGAGATTATGATAACTCACTTTACGCCAATAAAATCGAAAACATAATACTTTTTGGAAAAAATATAAATAATTAGAATCCATGTAAGAAAAAAAGTAAACCTGAATAAAGCAACAATTTTAAAGAAATTGAACTGGTAATCAATAACTTTCTCATATATTGCTCCTTTCATTTCTGGTTTTTCTGCTCAGCATTATATTTGTGATATTTATCCAGGATGCCCATAGCTGCACATTGGTTTTTTGTTTGCTGAGAGCATGTGTTTTATGAAAATACCCCAACTGCTTTGCCTGTGATATTATTGAGGGTGTTAGGGTGTTTACAGCTTCAAACTATTCTAAACATTCCTGAAACAAACATCCTTGCATCAAGATATGACATTTTAAAGAAATCTTTTACATTTCTAGTGGGTAGATATCCAGTCATGAGATTGCTAATTAAAGTACCAGGATTAGAGTATGAATCTGCTCAATTTTAATAGATATTAATTAAGAGTTTTTAAAATGTATATCTTCATCAGCAGTGCATGTGACTCTAGTCCTTCCACATCCTTATTAATACTTAGCTTTATGTGCCTTTTGTCATGTGAATGTGCTCTGTAGTGAAATGCATGCGCAAAAGTTTTTCTTTGGGGGAAGGGAATACAATTAATAGCTATCTTGCCAATTTAGAAGCCTTACTATGTACATAATATATTAAATACATATAGTACAAATAGTCCTCTCTGGGGTTTTCTACTTAACTCTGAAGAAAAGTTCTTAATTCTAATAAAGTCCAGTTTATTTTGTTTAATGCTTTTGGAACATACTAAAAGATAGCTTTGCATATCCTAACTTCCTGTTCCTGTGCAGTGTTCACTTTTAAGTCCAGGGTCTCTTTGGATTTGGTTTTAATAAGTGACGCAAAGCAGATCCAATGTCCATTTTGTTTATACAGGTATCCCACTGGCGCAGTATCAGTCATTGAAAAGTTTATGTTTTTCCTACGGCTTCACAGTAGCCATCTTTTGAAATATAAATTTGTGCATTTCAGAAATCCTTTTTTCCATTGATTTTTTTTTGTGCTTCTTTGTGCCAATACCACACTGTTTTAATGACTGTATAAATGTATAAGTCTTGATAACCGGTGGTGTAAGTCTCCAACATTGTTCTTCAAGATTTTCTTGAGTATTGTTGACCCAGTTATTCAATATAAAATTTAGAAGCAATCTGTCAATTTACACACACACACACACAAACACACACATTATGTGTATATATATACACACTATATATATACACACCATACATATATGTAATTCTGTTTGTGAGTATTTTATACATCATTTTTGTCTCTGTGCCCATGGATGTGAACAGCTTACCCTGGTCATTATAGTCCTGGCTGATTGGATTATATAACTGAACTTTAAAACATGCTCTACAAGTTTTATAATTATTCTCAGCCAAGAGCAATACATGAGCTTTTTACCACCTTGAATAAAGCAAAGCATCGTCTTTAACTTTTACCTAGCCTTCTGTCCTGTTTCAGTTCCTGAGAAATTCTTGGGCTACCAAGCATACAACTTTGACTTTGTCATTTAGTTCCCTCACTTATTAGGAAAATAAGTGGACTTAAATCTTAGTCATAATATTTTATTTCTTTAAAGGGGAGGGAGGAGGATTTGAAATTTTCATTGAACAAAAGTGGAGGTCTGACTATTCATATTCTATGACAATTCTTTTTTAAAAATATTTTATTTATTATTTTTATTTTATGTACATGAGTGCACCCATGTCGTGCAATGCCGCGGAGGTCAGAAGAGGGCTTCAGATTCTCCTGGAACTGGAGTTAAGAACGGTTCATAGACGCCATGTGGGTGCTGGGAATGGAACCCAGGTCCTCTGCAAGAGCAGTCAGTGCTCTTAACCGCTGAGCCATCTCTCCCACCCCTTTATTCTATGACATAAAAGTTGTATAGCACACCATTAGTGACGTCCTCCTATATTCTATGTGCTCTGCTTGAACTTTGCAAACATAATGAAATGTTTAAGAACACCCATATCCCCATTTTTTCAAAGAAGAGCACTGAGGCTCAGTAAGACTAAAATAGCTTCCCAACCATCACAGAGGGACTGAAATCTAGCTTCTTGACTCTATGGCTCAAGCACTTTCTACTAAGCTAGGCTGACATTAAACAGAACAGAAACCAGCTGTTTTGGCCGCAAAAGACTAGGCCTGTGTTGGTAAGGTCTCTGAAAGGGGTACTGAGAAGAAAGGGTTGAGTTCATGCTTACGGTTTTCTGGGTAAGGATTTTATTTTGGGTGTGTAGTTCCTTTGCCTCCGGAGTTCTTGGTATATTCTCACATAAAAACATTTCCTGTTTACCCCAAACTGGGCTAACATCCAACAATCAAACAAGATTTACAAATTCCAATGTTTCTCTATCTTATATAGGGTTAGAGTCTGTATATTCATGACTGACCTGCTCAGTGGTTTAGGAAATAGTGCTAATTAAGGTCAAGTCATGAAAGAGACCTGCATTTCCCAAGTGTGTCTTACAGAAGATGCGAGTTCTACATGACATTAATAAAGTTTAGAAAAAATTCTGGGGATGGTTCGTTGTCAATTATGTTTAATAAATTCTAGACTAAGCCTATTTAACAAGTTTCTTTTACAGTTTCTTAGACCTTAAAATTTTAATATGTACTATGACTCTTCAAGAAAAGGATAATATATGTGTTTTCTGAACTTACTTGACTCCAGAGTACTTGATTTGAGGATGCTTTAGAGGGCAGTTAGTTTTACAGCAGCACATTGAATCACTGATCCCAAGTGAGAAGGTGTAAAACTATGAACAAAGCAACCTGGTGGACTGCATCTAAAATACAGATAAAGCGGCCCTATAGTATTCCTAAAATTCCTTGGGGGCAGGGAGGATGTGAACAACGTCCACTCTCTCCTCCCTTGGTCCCAATGACAAACCAAGGTATGATTCCACTAAAGTACACTCTGGGAAATCAATGAGCTTACTGGGCTCCCTACAGAGAAATGGGTAAGGGTTTACTTACAGAACCATGGGTGCTCCCCAGCCCTAAGGCCACACTGGAAAGTCTTCACCAAAGCATGCATGATTACTTCCTTATAGCTGCATAAAATGGCCAGAGAACCTCCTTTAGTCTTCCCCAGCCTAGATACTCTAGCCCTTCCCCCAGGTCACTGCAATTAGCCAGATTGTTCACCATAGGTAGGGAGGTATGGCTAGATACTCAGGTGAGGGTCCCATGACTCTCCCTGCTTCTCATATGAAGAGTGTCAGCAGTCAACAAGCCCAGATGTGATGATCCTAGGCAAATGGGTACAGCTGAGCTCAGCAGCTCCGTGGACTGGGCTTCCTAGTAAATATCTCCCTGAAGAGATAGTGCAAGTTTTCCAACTTGGAAGAGAAGCTGGCAAGATGACCTTCACATTTTTTCACATTCTAAGATTATTTATGTCTACAGAAATCATAATTCCTTTAAAACTAAACAAAAAGGGGTATGATACTGTGTCTCATAATAAGAAATGTATATGCAGTCTTCATTCTGTGCCCTGGCCACAGCTCCCTAACCTTTGAATCTCCAAAGTGACAACTCTTGCTTTGTGTGGTCCTGAGATGACTGGTGACTCTGCATTAAGCCTATTTTAACAAAATTATTTTAGAATTTCCTAAATCTAAAGATATTAATATGTATCATGACTCTTTAAGAAAAGGTATAATATATGTGTTTTCTGAATTTATGTTACTCCAGAGCACTTTGTTTGAGGATGCTTTAGAGGGCAGTTAGTTTTACAGCAACACATTAAATCTCTGGTCCCAAGTCATGCGGTGTAAAACTATGAATAAAGGACCTCAAGATGGGGGTCTGGTTGCTAAGTAAATCAACCACAGTTTTAGCATTGAAACTTTCGATCCTATTCTTAGACCTCCTAGGTGAGAAGGATTGTTTTAGTCTTCTTTCTGTTAATATAACAAAATACTCCAAGGCTGGGTAATACATCAAGAAAAGGTTGGGTTTGTTGCTGTTGTTATTTGGGGCCTTTTTTTCAGCTCACAGTTTTGGAAACTGAAAACCTGAGATTGGGCAGCCCCATTAGTCTGGGCCTCTGGTAGGACCCTGAGGTGATGTCACAATGGTGAGTGTATGCAGGTGAGATCACATGAGCCAAGAAGCAAGAGAGATTCAGCAACAAGCCTTGCTCTTTTCATGACCACTTGCACTTGAAAGAACTAACCGAGGTCTCAAGAGAGCTACATTAATTCTTCCAAAGGCAGCACCCCTGGCACCCAACTATTTTACTCTAAGCTCTACTTACTAAGACTCTATCATCCCTCAGCCCTGTCACACTGAGAAGTGTGCTGCCAACACAGGAAACTTCTAGGGGAAAATTACATCCTAAATTACAGCAAGGGCTCAAACTTGAGTTCATCAGCAATAGCCAAGGGTTAAATCTAATCAATCATGCCTACATAATAAACATCCATAATACCCAAATGGAAAGTATTCAGTGAGCCTCCAAGTTGCTGAACACTTAAAGGTATTAGGAGAGTGAGATCCCTGAGAGGGATGAGATCTCTGCATCCCTTTCCTCCACGCCTTGCTTGACTCATGTTTCTTTTTCATCTGGCTCTTCATCAGTGTTTTTTGTAATATCTTTTCTAATAAATGGGGAAATGTGTTTCTCTGAACCATTCTACCACATGACTGATCAGAAGAGGAAGTAGTGGGAACTTAGAATGAATCTAGTCAGCTGGTCAGAAGCACAGATGATTGCCATCCAACTGGGGAGTGCAGTCGTGGGGGGCACTGAAGTCAGAACTCTGTTATGTTGAGAGTAGAGTAGGAGAACACTAGTATAGTTTTCCCCCCATCTTATTCAAGAGGCATCCTGAAACTGTGTATTAATTATGTAAAATCTTAGAGGCTACAAGGAGACCATAATACAATGGTTTAAAGAGAGTCAAACCTTTTTTTGGATATAAAAGTCCCAAGGTGAGCATTTCAGGTTGAGAGATTCACTCTACTGCCTAAGATTCATCAGGGTCCTGTGCTCCCTCCAACTTGTTGCTCTGCTCCTCTAAAGCATGAGACTCTTCTACATGGCTCAGTTGGCTCACCAGCATGTCTGCTTTCCACTTCATGGTAAAACAGAGACCAAGACCAACAATTCCTTTCAATTACGTAAGGGAATAGTTACCTACACCAGTTTGGTCACTTTTCACTGGGAACAATTTAATCACCTAGCCACACCTAGCTACAATATTGGTTGGAAAGGCCATTATCTTAAGCAGTTATGTCCCCCAAAAGAAGCTTCAGAGATTTTATAAGAACAGTAAAGACTACCATACTTATGTTGGGCCATCAGCAGGTACCAATTGTCACTTGGGCTCTGCTAGCATTTCTAATGAGCAGTTAGTTCAGACTTATCAAATCCTTCCAAGAAGAACATTGCATTCCCATCAGTGTGATACTCAGTTATTCCCGTTTATGAAGCATGGACCCTCTCAGAAGAGCTCTCATTATCTGTCGGGTCTGGAGGATTAGTGCAGCAAGTCTCAAGGTGGCGTGAGGATCTGTAAACGATTCACAGCCCATGCGCTTGGCAGGCTCACTCCTTCATGTCCTGTAGGCTCCCTGGGTGATCCTTTAAAAATGGCTCATGAGGAAAGGAAAACTACCAAATTTCTTAATGTTTATATATGACTTCAACATCAGTAGTGTGTACTGGAGGGACAAGCCATGAAATACAGTGAGGAAAAGGGCCCAAATCAGAATCCAATTTTCAAATGGAGATTTTTCAATTTAAGTGCTTCTCTTTTTAAATTTTCATTCAGGTATTTAGTGGAGAGCAGGTTATACATATGCAGCAAAAGGGGATGCTCTGGAAGGAGATCTGCTGGTCTCCAGGCCTTGCACCCTTTTCTCGGGATGTTCCTTGTATTTGAGAGTCAGCTCTTTCCTTTAGATTTCTTAGTGCTGCAGTGGCAACACTCTCCTTTCCAAAGCCATGGACACAATCATGTTGAAAAATAAGGGGAGTTCATATGCAACACTTTAGGAGATAAGATCCCCAAATTATTTCTTTTCTCATCTACATTAGAAATTCTACCACTGAACATAAAGTGTCTAGGGATTCTAAAGTTTCAGGACTTTTCAAAAAGTCTCTGTTAAAATGAAAATACCTTAAGGAGAAAATATCACAAATTAATTATCTTGAACATCAGGGGTTGAAATCACCTGAAGTGCTTTTTCCAAAATTACAAGTGCTTGGGCACCAGTCTCTACCAACCAAATCAAAATCTCTGGAAAAGGACACGGGATTCCCTATTTTCAACTTTCTTAATGAGTCTATGTCTGGGTTTTGGATTCAGGGACTCATGATAGTCTCGGTTAATAACCTGGAGACTTGTCTGTGACTGAGAGTTGGACTGAGGGATGATAATTGGGGAGGAGAGAATAGTAACAAGAAGGTTCTGGAGTCTCCCTGGAGAGTTCCAAAGACAAGAATTCTGTTTAGGTTTGACTTAAAAATGGCCATTTGTGGGAGTTGGGAGTGTAACTCACTTGCTTGGTATAAGCAAGATCCAGGGTTTGATCTCCAGCACTACAAATAAAGTTACACACAAAATCGACATTTATACAATATTATAGTTCATCAGCTCTTGACTTGCAAGAATGCCTGTTCTTATTCTATTGTAATGTCAGGTCACACTCCATTTTTATCCCCTAATTTACAAGTTCAATAGTGCGTGGATATTGGGATTGGAGAAACCTTCTCAATTCCTGAGAGGAAGCCTTAAGGCACCTTGTGTTCTATCCCCACACTTAGACAGTTCTATGGGACACTTGGGGAAGTTCATTGCTTCTCCATGTATAAAACCAAAAGAAAAAAGCAAGCTACCATTTTCTACAGCTTCTTTCTGTGTGTATCACAGATGAGGGACCTTTGCCTTACATCAATTGCATCCTTTTGGCTTGACATTCAAGACTATTTTCTCTGGGTATCTCTTCTGGAGAGATAGAAAGGAGCTGCTTAGGACATTTGATCTCTGCAGCTAAAGAATCCCTCCAGTAACGTTCTTTGCACAGACTTAACTCATTTCAAAATCCTTCCAATGGCCTCATTTCCCAGGCCTTTATTTTCATGGCTCTCCTCAGGACATAGTCCTTCCAACAAGAAATGAATCAAAGGCAAGTGTGGTAGTACACATCTTGAATCCCAGGACTCTTGACACTGAGGCAGCAGGATTGTTGTTGAGTTGAAGGCCAGTCTGGGGTACATAGTGAGTACCAGTTTACCAAGGCATCAAAAGAAAAGAACAAAACCAAAGAATCCATGCCTATTGTATAGCTATTTGAAACCCTAATTCTGGAAGAGAAAGATTAGCTCATAAGACTCAAGAAGTCAAGGAAATGAGCAAGACTCAGGAAGCCTAAAAAGTTATACAATTCACAATGCCCCTCCCCATGGTTATAAAAATGGTAAAACACTGCTGGAGAGAGATCTTTTCGGGTAGAACTGCCTGCAAGTCAGGCAGGGAGATCCACAATTGCGGCTTTCGTGAGACATCACCCAAACTCACTGGCTCACCAGTGTTGACTTTGGTGGAATTGTTTCTTTGGTGTGTCATTGCTGCCCAGGCTGGTGTCAACAGATGCTTGTTCACATCTCCTCAGGAACTTTCACACAACAATACCGAATAAGACTGAGGCTGATTCACCAAACAGTTCTTTCTGGTCTTTTCTGTGGTATTTTCTAATTAATAGACCCATCTTAGTCTTTATTTTTTAAGATTTTATTTTATTTTAAATTGTATGTATATCTGGGGATGGGGGCAATGTGCATATGGATACAGATGTCCACAGGCTAGGAGAGAGCATTGGATTCCCTGGAGCTGGAGTTTCAGATGGTTGTGAGTCACCCAATGTGAGTGCTAAGAACTGAACTACAGTCCTGTATAAGAGCATACACACTTTTAAGCTTTGAGCCATCTTTCCAGCCCCACCCTCACCTATAGAAGCTGGGAAGATAACTCAGTGTGTAAAGAGCTTGCCATGAAAGCATGAAGACCTGAGTTCAGATCCCTAGCACACCCACACAAGATGCTGAGGATGTTGATATATGGTTGTAATCCCAGCACTGGGGGATAGAGAGAGGAAAATCTCAGGGGTTGTTGGCTAGCCAGTCTATACAATCAGAGGATTCCATGTTACATGAGAGACCCTGTCCCCAAAATAAGATTGACAACAATAAGGTAGACTTCTGGCTTCCATACATGCATGTACATACATACATACATATCACACACATACACACTTGTACATACACACATACACATATGTGTATACACATCATATACCACACACAGACACATGTGCATGCACGTAGCTTTACCAACTACTGGTAACTTATATTCAACTCATGGCCGCATGTTCTTGGGTTATTGGGGAAAGTTACTTGTATAGAGAGAGCAGTTTTAGTGCAAAAATATAGAGACCTATGTTCTAGATATACTTCTGTTACAATTGAATTTTATAGCTTCCAAAACATTTGGGTATACTTGTTTCATTTAAAGAGTAAATCAGATGGGCTAGTTGATCTAGAATTTACTCCCACTCTAATGTTATTCCTGTCTTATTTTAGCTCATATCTGTCTGAACCCCACTGCAATGTCCCCATACATCTCTTAGCTGCATTTTTTCTGACCTGCAACATGCTCATTCATATCACAGCATACATGCTTCAGCTTTCCTAAAAGACCAAAATCTTATAGCCAGGACACAAGTAATTGTGTAATTTGCTTTAGCACGGTGATTTACTAGCAAGTATTTCTTAAACGAGTCTATGCATGAATGTTTATGCTCCTCTGACAAGTCAGAGTTTAATAATTTTTGGAGTAGGAAAAATATTGTTGATATATATGGCCTCTGAACCCCTGTGGCTCTATGTCTGCCCCTTGTAGTGACATGATTACTCTATTTGTACTGGCCTTTTGTGAATGCCTACTTCATGAAGATTTGTTGTCGATGATAAGAGAGAATGCTGTATAAACATATCTGTTTTCCCCAAGAGACATGCATTAAGAGACTTTAGAACAGAGTGCATGAAATCTGATGGGAGGACAATGGGGGGTGCAGATAGTGGAGGGAGTCTAAATATGATTAAATTGTATTGTGTGAAATGCACAAAAACTCAAAAAAAATCTATATTGAAAAAAATTCAGTACAAAAATAACAGCAGTTCCAGATTCCAGGTAGGGGAGCTGGAAAAGCAGAGAAGAGTTTCAGTTGAGAAATATGCATCTGAGTGGAGAAGGAAATGAGTTTCCCGAGCATCTCAAATCCAAGGGATTAAACTCCACCAACAAGGTTGGGAATAGAAGGGTATTGCTAGGTTCAGAAAAAAAAATGGCGAGAATAGTCTCCTTCTCAACTCTATGCACCTGTGTTTCCTATCTTTTAAATACTTTGAATTTCTCTATATCCACTGCTGGAAAGGGCCTATAATACTGCATCCCAGAGATCCAAAGAGTACAGGGTACTGCCACGGTGACAACGTCACTATGAAAAGTGGCAACACCGGCAAAGAGGTTCGGTGCAAGAGACTGGAGGACTTAGTCTAGGCAGAAAGCACAATGAGGAAGACCAAGCTCTGCAAGGAGGCTGGTGTTACTATGAGTCCACTGCTGTCCTTCTCCAGTCCAGCAGGAGGTACAGCTAATCCCACAGTTGACCATTCCTCTGCTCCTGAGAGAAATCTGGTAGACGTAATAAATACAAGACAGTCTGCTGTTTTCTTTGACCTTTCGATTTTTGACTCAGTAGAACAGAATGTGAACTGGGACACCAGAGTTGAATAGAGACACTGTAGATATTTATGTTGCTACAGAGTTGTTGCTCACTTCTATCCATAAGCCAGGGATTCAGAAGCGACCTCCCACAAACCCAATAAAATGTTGTGCATAGATTGAAGAGCTGTTCTAGGTTTCAGTCACATTCCATCTCCCATTCCCCCTTATTTTCCGCCTTCGAAACAGTTTGATGCAACTTCTGGATGAGCTGGTAGCCAAAGATTCTAGTGAACAGAGTGACAAGCACTAGCATATCTTAAATAATTTTTAAAATGGTCTCCAAGAAAATGGTCCTTGTGAATTGGCCACTTTCAGAAAAAGTAGTCACAAATTAACTATTTTAAGACCAAGGTCACCATTTCTGAGGCACTTCTCAACTTTACCCAGGCATCTAAAGTCTCAGTAGAGCACCTTTCTACAAGTCTGGTATCTGAAGTCACTGTGATAGGCTGTGAAGCTTGGTTCTGCCTTAGCAGTTGGGTGGCATTTATTTAACAACTCTTGGTCTCTTCTTTCCTTTATAAAGTAAGTTTTAATAATAGCTCTTACTTCATAAGGTTGTTGTGAGAATCAAATATGTTTATATGTAAAATATTTATAACAGTTCAATAAATACAATTTATACTCAACCACTAATCCTGTCCACTAGATGTTATTTGTAATAAATAAGATTTCAAAAAGATCTCATTTGTAATAAATAAGATTTCAAAAACCCAAGCAAGTTTAATCACCCAAAGGTAAGCATTCCATCAGCATTATTACCACTTTCTTTGGAAGTCTGATGGTTGCTTAATGGTCACAATGAACATTTGGTCATATTTACTTACAATGATTCCCTAGTTAGAATTATTGTGGTAGTGTTCAATAGTGTAAAACTTGGGCTCTCCCTCAGTCATTTGTCTTTGAACTAATGAGCATTCAAAATAAGTTCCTAGGACCAGTGAGATGGCTTAGTGGGTAAATCTGAACCATCTCATGGGCCCTGGAGTGGCTCAACTGTGAAATCCTGGTTACCTGAGATTGATCACTGGAATCCACATGATGGAAAGAGAGAACAGACTTCTGTGCCTTGATACATGTATACACACACGTAATTTAAAGAAAAATTGTCAAAATAAGCTCCTGAGGAATCTTTAAGCTCTGTCCTCCCTCAATTCAACCCAGAGAGACCATGGAGTGGCTTTTTATTTAGGTATCACCTTTGCCCAGTTCTTAAATATTTATAGCACTATACCAATTCTATCTGAATCAGAGTATCTAAATCACATCTCCTAAATCAAATTTAGTCTAAGTAGGAATGAATTATTTTTAAAACGTACAGTTTTGGATGAAACTTTCAATTGAAGAGAGTTGCATTTCATATATTTGTCAGAAGGCAAAATTTCTAGCATACTGCTGCAAGTTATAAAAATATCAAAAGTCCTGTTAAAAAACCCCAGCGAAGAACTATTCAAACTAATGTTTAACTAAATATCTGGCCCTGTTGCTCAACTAAGGTGGCACATGAAGTTACAAGTACTATGAGATTTACAGAGTCTAGGAAAACCCAAACCCAAACCACCCAAATTATTAGAACCAGTAAGATGGTAAGTTGGCTGTGGCAATGTGTGTCAGAGCCCATGAGGGAGTGTTTATACTGCAGAGACATTATAAATCAAGTGCGTCTCTTAAAGAACTGGCCACATTATACAACTGAATGTACTAGCTTTTTATTAATGTCTTTAAAAGCCTGCAATTTCATTTAGTAGGCACAATATTAAGTCTGAAAATGGAATATAATCAAGTTTCAGTGCCCTTGGGATTATCTTGAGGGTTCCCAAGGGTACCCAAACCCTCAATGTCTAAGCCTCTACTATGAAAAGCTGTTGTATGTATTCACACACATTCTATGTGCATATATGTGCAAACTGGCAAAACAGAAAGTAAACATACCATTGCCAATTGAAAATAGCCACACTCACTTTTCAGGCTCTAACTGATTCACACACAGAAAACATATGCTCAGATTCCTTTCTTTAAGCAATAATTGGAAAAAATGGGGTTAGGGATATGACTCAGAGATTAGGAGCAATGGCTGCTCTTGCAGAGGACCCAGGTTCGGTTCCCAGCATCCACATTGCAGTTAACAACCACCCATAACTCCACTTCCAAGAGAATCAGACACTACATGACATGGGTATACTTATGTACATGCAGGCAATATATTCATACACAAAGAATAAAAATAATAGATAAAATATTTTTTAAAAAGAAATAATTGGTAAATTACTCCAGTAAGGCAATCTGCATGATGTGGAACTGTGCATCTGTAATCTCAGCACTTAGGAACCTGAGGCAGGATGATGGAGAGTTCAAAGCAAGCCTGGGCCATATAGTGAGTAAGGCTTGCCTGTGTACCTAGTAAGATCCTGTCTCAAAGATTGAAAAACATTAAAGCAACCTGCAGATTCATTTTGTGGGGTACAGACTGTGAAACCATGTAAGATTGTATTGCCAAGGGCTCTTCTCCAAGGGAACTGAACACAACCAATAGAAAATGTTTCATTCAATTGGTTCACATTATTAGAGGCTGTACAATCTCACAATGGTTATTATCAGGCAGGAAACCAGTAGTTGCTAAGGCCTAGAAGCTGGAATACTCAGAATGGGAGTGAGGGTAATGATGCAGCCCTAGCCTGAGGCTTAAGACCTGAATCCCCAACCCTACCCAACTGCTGGTTTGAGTCAGTATTCAAAGACATTCAAGGAGACTGCATCCAGTCAAGAAGGGTTTCTCAAGGTCAAGCTACCTTCCCATTTCTTCAACATTTTCATTCCAGCCTGGCCTTCAGCCTATGGGAAGGTAATACCCATATTCAGGATATACCTTCTCCACTTAGTTTGCTGACTCACATGCCAATTTTCTCTAGAAAATGCCAATTTTCACTTTCATAGATATGTCTGGAAATGTGCTTTTCCAATTCTGTAGGTATTTTTCAATCCATCCAAACTGACAAGCAAAATTAAACATCATGAAGGCATATAATCAATTTCTTTAACAAATATACTTCCAGGAGGAGAAACAGAAAGGTGGAGTTAGGGGAAAGCCAAATACTAATGCTTCTCAAACTTTACTGCACATCAGACCCCCCACCCCCTAGGGCGATTTGTGTAGTCCCCAGCCCGACTTTCTGAGTCAGCTGGTATTGCTAGTGCCAGAAAGCTTGCACTGCTAGTAAGTTTCCAGGTTATACTGATACTTTGGGTCTGGGGACTACATTTAAAAACCACTGGATTCGAGGGCTTTGAGACAGCTTCATAAATTGCAGTATATGGACTTTATTAGAATCCTATATCTACTGAAAATAAATAGATAACTGGGAACATTTGAGTACTGATTTGTTTGCTGATATTAAGGAATGAATTGCCCTCTTCTTCATAGACGTGGTAATTATGTGCTGATTGTTATGTATTGAAAGATACTTACACTTCATTTTTACTTAAAATATTTTATCCATTATTTTTATTTTATATGTATGAGTGTATTGCCTGTATGCATATAAATGCACCCATGTTGTGCAACACCTGAGGAGGTCAGAAGAAGGCATCGGATTTCTCTAGAACTGGAGTTAGGGACAGTCATTAGCCACCATGTGGGTGCTGGGAATCAAACCTGGGTCCTCTGCAAGAGCAGCCAGTGCTCTTAACCACTAGCCCATCTCTCCAGCCTCACAGGTACTTACTTAAAGACACAGCAGAGACCTTATAGGTGAAATGACATGGCATTTGTGATTGCTGTGGTTTGAATGTTTGTGTCTTTCCAAAATTCATGTTGAGTTTCCCTTATCCAAGGTGCCTGGACCAAGAATGTTTCAGAACTGAATGTTTTTATTTTGTTTTGTTTTCTGAATTTTTGCATAGACTTTTCTGGTTAGATATCCCTAACTAAAAATTTAAAGTCCAAGGTGGATGCGGAAGCACCTACTTGGGATCCCAGCACTTGGGAGACTGAGCCAAGATCATCACAAATTTGAGAGTCTCCTATATTCACAGTTGAGTTTGAGGCCATCTTTGACTTGTCTCAGCAACAAAAAATTCAAAATTCTAAACTTTGTAGTGAGGGTAGTAAGGTGCTTTTGGATTTCAGAGCATTTTGGATTTTGGATTTGCATGCTCAACCTACAATGTCAGGAGGTGGGGGCCATTAAGAGGTAATAAGTTTATAAAGCTGCCTTCTTGTGAATGGGAATAAGGCCTTTATGAAACAATTCACCCTTTACTCCCTTCTGCTCTTCTGCTGTTGAAGAGACAGCAGAAGTTCAATACCCCATCTGGGAAGCAGACACTAGGCTTCCACTGGACACAGCACCTGCCAGCCCCCTGATCCTGGACTCCTCATCCCCCAGAGCTGTGAGAAATAACACTGCTTTTAAAAAACGGCCCCAGTCTACAGTGTTTTGCTATTACAGCACAAACAGACTGAATCACCAAATTCCTGCAAAATAATCTGCAGGGTGGGAGAAAGCAGAAATGATAGACATAGATCAGCAGGATGATTATGGGATATATTGAAGATGATAGAGACATGACACCATGTGTTATTCTCTCTGCTTTTGAATATTTTATTACAAAATGAGGAGAAGGAAATCGTGGAATAGGAAGGGTTAAATGAGGAGAGGAATGGAAGGGCAGTGTAGAGGAGAGAGTATGGGGAGAGACCACTAACACCAAAGGCCTCTGAAATTTCATATGGAAATCTACTACTGTAGAAACTTCTTAAAATGTATACATGTACATCTATAGAAGAAGCTTTAAAAAGATGCACAATAGTGTGGGGACAAAGGCCCTATCAGACACCACAGGCTGGTAAATAAAAAACCCAGTGTGAGGGATGGACTCCCTTTTTTTTTTTTTTTTTGT
>NW_008360304.1:2761699-2774124 GCF_000622305.1 Nannospalax galili | reverse complement strand
TTTTTTTTTTTTTTTTGGAATTGTTAACCAAAAAGGTCCTACAGACCCTCAAACAATACTGGCTATTGCCATTGCTCTTGGTTGTCCTCCAGAACTTGATGGTTAAGACCCTATTGCTCAAGATATTACATATATGAGTTGAAGAACAAACATGGAAAAATCAAGTTGGTACTGACCTCAAAGCTTCACCTTTCATAGTGCTCTAAGGTGCTGTGCAGAAGGGAAAAGTAATCATTAGCTTTGCCCATCTGTGAATCCTGTGACCAATAATAACTGGCCTGGAAAGATATGCAGTTATCAGGGCTAAGAATCTGTGGCTAGACAGGTCAGAGGCCATAGAGGAAAACCTATTACTATTATTCTGCTGAATGAGACACCTATATCACACCTTCTCCTTCCAAAGTTCAGGGATCATTGTGGAAAAGGAAATGGAAAAATTGTAAGACCAAGAGAGAGTGAATAAATAAAACAGTGTTTTCCAGACACAATCCATAATCTTGTGACAGCATTCACAAGACTTGTGCAAGCCCAAGCCAGACAAAAGCCTTGCATAGAAGGGGAGTTGGGAAAGAAGCCCCAGATCTCAGTCTAGCTGTGGAGCTATTGGCACCTGATAACTGCTGGGAGAGGGAGAGTCAGTTTTGTTTAAGGGTGTGACATTGGGTAGGTTAACCAGGCTCCAAGGCATGGACCCACACCCAAGTGCATTTGGGGAACACAAATTAGACTCGATAGGCCTTATAAAAACAAGAGAGGACATAAAGTAAGGGGGGTAGGGAGGTGAGGGTAGAGATGGGAGTAGGTGGGGGGGGTCTGAGTATGATCAAAATATAATGCATGAAATTCTCAAAGAATCAATATAATATTGTAAAAGAATTCAAATAGAAGCCATGGGGTCTTATGAGAAGATAATATAAACTGGAAATATAAAAAGGTGAGAGGAGGTGTGGCTAAACCACCAGAGCTAGGCTTGAACTATTTTATAGCCCAGGCAGATATCGAAATTGCAATTCTCCTGCCTTGCCCTATGAGTAGCCAGGATTACAGACCTGTTCCTGGTCAATATGAAGTTTTAAATCCATCTATTATAAAAGTAATACTCACCAGCTACAGTGGTGCATGCCTGTGACACCAATACTTGGGATACAGAAATAGGAGGATGGAGAGTTTGTGCCTAGCTTAGACTACATAGGAAGCTCCAGGAGAGGAGGCTAGACCACTGAGCATGATTATTTTTCAAAACTAAACAAATAAAAAAATCAGCAATATACTGTATTTGTTTTTATTATTAAATACACACTAATACATTTGTAATTAATATAAAAATATTGTGGTGATGACCGATGTCCACGGGTTATTTTAAATTAAAAAATAATAGATGTCCGCAAAAAATGTTTTAAAAAGGAAAAAAAATAATTGAAGTCCTTTTTTTTTTTACAAAAATGCAGAACAATAAACATCTTTATTATGCGAACTACAGATGAGGTCTTATTGACTGGGCTTTGATCTCCCTCAGACAGAGCTCCAGTCCCCTGTCCTCAAGCACACAGCCGTCTGCTCTACCAGGCTTGGTACAGGGCCAGCAAGAGGCTGCTGGGCTGGAACTGCTCCTCCAAAGGACTGCTAATTTGGGCATTATTTCCTTTCATCAGGTTTCTTTCGAATTTTCTTCGATTGTTTGTTTGACATCTCTTCCTCCTCAGCAGTTAGCTTGGCCTCTGTCTGTCCACAGTCGGCCACTACCATTGTCTGTCTGGTGTGCTCTCAGTGAGCGCCACGCAGTTCGTTACCAGTGTCTTGGTGCAGACCAGCTCATTATCAGATGCAATATAGACAGCATCAGTGATCCTTGTTTTTCTGAGCAGAACACTCAGAGCCCCCAGGAGAAGTGCCCCGCATAGACTCCGGGCAGCTCTTTATACTGCCTTCCTGAACTGGGATGTGAAAGCAGCAGGGTCATTCTTAGTGCTGACACGATACCACAGCTCAGATGTATGCTTCTCTTGCTCCAGGTCTTGCTGTGCTTGGGCCTCTTGTCCAGAGCAATGCCCAATGCTGGGCCATGGCTGGAAAGAGGAAACACAAAGCTTCAAGGTTTAGTTTGTAATGCAGCCCCATCCTCTTCACATCTTTCAGGTTGCCATGAAAAAGCTGAAGTCCTTTATGTGTCTCTTTCACTGCTACAGAAAGAAATCTTTCTTTTTTAAGTACTCCTCATTATAAGAAGAAAGAGAAAGGTGTCATTCATAAAAGGCGAAAGTTTTAAATAATTATTTTAACTAGGAAAACTCTAAATCCAATCAAATCCCATTACAACTCATCTGTCAAAGAGGAAGAATGATGATGGTTCTATCTGACAGACTACATGTGGAGCATCTACAATCCAGTGTAGGTCCTGCCCTTCTGGTCCTGGCTTCTCTGCCACTGAAAACTTGACCTACTTCATGGTAACCCCACCAGGTCCTAAGTTGCTGCTATTGAGCTGCAGTGCCCAAGACAACAACACTTGGAACACTTTTCGACCAATATCAGTTAGTAACGTTTTTGAACACTGTGAACTAGAAACTTGGATTTGGTGCCCATGGCAACTGCACAAGGTAAATTTCAGTCTCCTTGCTAAGTAGATGTGGAAACAGTGGCTACAAAAGATAGGCAAGCTGCCTGAGGTCACAAAGGATGGAGCTGGCCTACCCTCGCCCTCTTCTTTTGTTAATAAGCTTTCTCAAAGCTGCAGGGTTCAGTTCTATAGTTGTGATGGCCAAGGAGCCACAGGCAGGGGGGTGGGGGTAAAAGAAAGCAAGCACAGAAATGCAGCCCTGACTATGCCCACTAAACCATGAGATTGTTTCTTTTTGAAGGGGACACATTCCTAAATCACACAAAGGTACTTTTATGACAAGTGGTCGTTCAAGTCCTTCTCCAACCAGTTCTTCTACCTTGGGGATCCTCAGTCTAAGAAGCCAAAATGTTCCTGGAGTTTTGCCCTGTTTGGGGATGGATAGTTGCCTAACAAAACCAAAATGGTTTTGTCTACAGGAACTGCTGTTCACTTATGTTATGAAGAGCGGTGTTGTTATCTGAGCAGGATGCTACTTGGCAGGATATAATGTTTTGAGATTAGGGAATGCTTTAAAACTGGAACGTGGTAACATAGTAAGGGAAAAACACCTATATAAGTTTACTAAAAATAATCCAACTTTTCATTTACCTTAAGTGAACTGTACTTCCAATAAAGCTGATTTTTAAAGTGTTGTGATCAGATCAACAACTCAAGTTGGAGTCATTCTATAAGGTCACTATATAGATAAGACATGTCCAGGAATAAATTGGGTCACAGTACATGTGAGCTGAAAATTTAAGGACCAGGGCTGATTAGAGGACCTGTGCACCCATACAGAGTCCTGAGTTCAGAAAGATGCCTCCAGTTTGAACGACAACAGGTTGCCATGCATTGTGAAATTCATAATGAATTCACCTTTGAGTTTCTATTTTGTAATTGGATCATATATACATGAAGAAGGTATATGCAACAAGTGCCTACAGTCCTCACTGCCCTGTTGACATGTAGCATAAGGCAGAATTCCTTAAGTACAGAATTTTGGGACGCACCATGCATGAGAGTTCAGCACAATTCAAAGGAAGCCTGTTCCTTCTATGAGTAAGTAGGGCCGAGAGGAGGAATGACAGTCCCCAAGAGGCCACACTTTCAATTTGAACCATAGCTTGTTTTAAATGCAGATAAAAATCAATGGTCTTCAAAGAAACACAAGTCACCTATTCAGTCCATTTGAAAAACCGCACTATTCCACAACTGCCCTGTTAGAAAGAAACCCAAGCCAGCCATCTCAACCCAATCATCTCTTCTGATTTCCTTTATCTCTCTGCACAAGCTGTCCACTTACCCTAAAACTCTGAAAGTCAAGGAAAGGGAAAGAACAAGCCATAATATCTTTTCCTTTAAGAGCGTCCTTACTCATAGAAAATGATAGGAAAAGGCAGAGAGTGTTGTGGTAAAGTGTGTCTCTAACAAGAAGAAAATGAAGGGACTGGAGAAATGGTCAGCAGTTAAGAGCCCTGGGTGGCTCTTACAGAGGACCTAGGGTCAGTTCCCAACACCCACATGTCAGCTAACAACCATCAGTAACTCCAGTTCCAGGGGATCAGACACCCTCTTCTGACCTCTGCAGGCACTGCATGACATGGGTGTACCTACACACATGCAGACAATATACACATATGTATAAAAATGAATCATAAGTAAAATATTTTTTAAAAACAAGAAAAAAATAGGGGATTTAGTTCTGAGACATTTCTACTGTTTTAGGGCTGAAATGCAAATGTATGCAAAAGTTATGAAATACAAATTATACATCAGTGATTCTAGCTAAACACTTTTTTTTGTTTTTGAGTCTTGCCTTTTTATTGCTTTTAACTTTCAGAAATCATCTATAACAGGAGCTGAGAATCATGTGGGAGAGTTGTCTTTGCCTTACTTTGAGGGATTTTGGGGGTTTGTTTTTTGGTAAATGTACAAAATATGACATTACAACACAGGAAGAATCTTGTTTTTGTTTTGTTGGTTTTTTAAAAATAAATAATTTATTGAGAATTTCACACATGCATATAAGGTGTTTTGATCAAATCCATGCCCACTCCCTCTCTTCCAGCTCCTCCCATATCTCCCCAGTACTTTTTTTCTAATAACTTCATGTACTCTTTCTTCTTCTTTTATTTATTTATTTATTTTTTTTTTTAATGCGGCTTTTGGCTACTCTAACATTTCCTACCTCTAAAGAGGTAACCCTAAAATCTTTTAAGGATTAGATACAAGCTCCCAAACACTTTCAACATTTTTGGCCTTTGGAACAGTGTATGTTGCTAAGAGGCCCAAAGACATTTTGACTTTTAGCGAAGAAACTGGCTACGCCTATTTGGGGTCTTTTTACCCTAACTGTCTAGCCAATTACTACTTCCTATTATTATCACATCATCTTCTGAAAAGGTTACCCAAATTGCCAATAGGGAATCAGGATGCAGACTGCCCTGGCTTCTTCCATGCTGAACAGGGACGCAGGGTGAGGCAATTGGAGTACCCCTTCAGTGGGTCTGTCTAAAAGACTCCCAAATTGCATAACTCTTGTCTCTAAGGGGAAAAGAAAGTCCTTGAATCATGAATAGGAGATGTGAAGGAGAAGTAAAGGCAAGAGTAATTATCATTACAAGTTCTAGACAGGGAACTAGAAAAAAGTCAGAACAGGGCAATTATCAAATGTTCATAGGAGAGCCCATTGGAATTTCTTGACAAGGGCTTCCAAAGCATCCCTCTATTGGGTTCTTCCTCATTTTTCTTTTGCCTTCCAAGGCTGGACTCTAGAGTGATGGATTCAGGATTTTCTTTCAGGTATTTTGATAGCTATTGGAATGGTTAGAATCAGTGTCAGTTCCCTCTCAAAGGCTTCAACCACATGGAAGCAGGATCAGGGGGCTCTCAGGCAGTCCCCTGCATTCTCAGGCCCTCTGCCAGAGGGAGGCCAGAGGGAGGCCAGAACTTGGCACTCTCTGGTGGTCTGCTGAGATCAGAGCCGCTACACTGATCTGTTTTGTTGGTTTTTTGAGAAAAGGTCTCCCCTAGTTAAACACTTTTACATTTGTATTTAAAGTTGACATTGCACAAAATAAAGATGAATGCTATGCCAATTTGGGTTTTTAATTTGCTTTTAGAGTGGTGTCACATAGAAAATTTTAAAGACTACCAAAACAAGTTGGGAGGTTGTAGAGCAAGAAACCAGTGATGTGTTAAGTACCATCAAGGGTGTCCCATTTTCATATTACACTGGGCCTTACAAGTTCTGAAGCCATCCCTTTAAAATCAAGCCCTTTAATCTCTCATTGTATATATGAAAGAATGGGCTGGAAGAGACTATGAAATTTGCCCAAAGGGACAGTGAGAAGCAGACCTGGCTCTGTAGTGCAGCATCACCATCCAGGCCTTTCTATCATTCCTACAGCTGTTTAAAAACAGAAAAGAGTTGGCATAAAACTAGGCTTTCCTGTTTCAAAACAGCAAGTTCAGAGAATGACCAAATTAAACACATTTGCTGCAAATGGCTCTCAGAGGCTTTAAGAGATAACATTTTTGGCATTTCGTTTTAAGCAACTAAACATTTTTTGAGCTTGAAATTTCCTCCTGTCACTAGGGAGCCTAAGTAGATGATAAAGACAGCATAGAGAATATTCATGGGAAACCATTACAGCTGAACATCTATTTGTAAACCTTGTTGGCTTCCAGTAAAACATATTTAAAAGCAGAAAAATAATGTGCTTTATTTAAACCTGAACAGAGGGAGGCCTGGGCGCTGCCCCTTTTTTTGAGGGTTTAAACTCTGTGCTCATAGAGGACACAGGATCGGATGGCCATTCTGGACAGCAGGAGATGAAGATTAGCCCTCCTTTGAAGTGAGCAACAGCCCTGATAATTGTTGACAGAGAAGTAAACACAACCTGCCCTCTAGTTTTTGAATTCCCAAGTGGTAATTATCATAAGTCAGCTTTTAACCACCTTCAGAGAAATCTGTCTGTACAGTCATAAGACATGATATGCAAAACAAACAAAAAACAAAAACCTAAGTGAATCTACTTTGGGTTAAAAAGAATCTTGGCTAATGCTTGCTGCTGATTAAATCTCCTGTAAGCCTCTGTACTTCAAATCCTGTCTGAACCTGGTTTGTTCACGATCCACACTCCTCCAGTTACCCTTTGTCCTGCAAACCTTCTCTTCCCGTAAGGCCACAACACGAAGGGTCAACACAAAGGGTTAGGGCCAGGTGTTGAGAGAGATGTACGACAAACGCAATAATCATAGCTAATGTTTATTGAACCTTTACTGTTTGCTGTGAGCTGCTATCATTAACTTCACAATTCTCTAAGGAAGGATTACTCCATTTGAAGATAAAGATACAAATCACAAATAGGTGATTTTGTAAGACACTTCCTGCCCCTGTCATAGCAAATCTGGAATTCAATGCCAACCTGATATCACTTACCCCACTGTAGATGTTCAAAGTCTGGGAATCTGGGCATTTACTCTTTCCTTTATCACCATCCTGAATCCTATCTTTTCCCCATGCTGCTCATCCTCATGGGGTCATGATGTTGAAATAGTATACATTCAGGTGGTCAAGTATGAACAGTGATACCAAAGCCAATTTAATCAAGGCTGCCATTGGCCAGTGGCTTTCTGGGAAACAGATAAAAAAGTTCCCTCCTTCTGTAACTGGTGGTCAGGCTTTGGGCCAGATGTTTCCACTTCTTGGCCTTTTATCCAAATAATTAAAAATCAGTGCTCACCCAGGTTGCAGAAGTAGAAAGATAACTTTATTCAAAATAAAGAGAGTACTGATTAGAAAAAGACATTGTCAAGATTGACTGCAGACCAGGTGACTGAGGATACTCAAAAGCTCCAGGTTACTGTCTAGGACCTCTTTTTTATAGGTTCTGAGGAAGGAGGGGCTAGTTACTAAAGCATGGTGTTTGGGTGGTTCTCTATTTTGATTGATAAATTAGGTTATATAGTCATATAGGTCATTTTTTTCCTGCTGCACATATCTCTTTCCAATGCATCTTATTTTAATTATATGCATGGTCAATTACACATAAATATAAGAGAGTGAACAGAGATTGTCCCTAAAAGTTCACTTTGAGGACTTTCCTTATTGCATACGTACTGGGAATAAATTCAGGACAAATTGGCTTTCCAAGTCTCATACCCAGGTACACTGAGAATATATTTGAGTAGAAACTGTCTAATTTTAGTTGCTGCTAAGGAAGGAGAAACATTCCATCATCCAGAGAAGGGTGTACATGTATCTCAGTGCAGATGGGGTCTGAGGGTATGCAGAAGGGTGTATGTGCTTAGCATGTGAGGTAAAGGAGCTAGGCTAGCAAGTGTATTATTAAAAGAGGGGTGTGTGCATAACCCAATCTTAGTGAGTCCCAGGTTGCTAAGCTCTCCCCGAGGCTTACCTGCCTCATATTGAGCTGATGAACAGTAAACCAAATTTGACCTCCTTGTCTGCTGGACACCCTTGACAACCTCGGTAGTGTACGCAGAGACTGAGTTTTCCCTAGGCACTGTGAATGATGGTCATTTCCTTGTCCAGTCGTTCTGGATGAAAGCAATATGGTGGCATCACATGGTTATACTTAGGCTATCTGCATTCCGAGGAGGATGAACTTGGTCTTATCTAACACATTCATATGCTCGTTTATGAAATGTTTTCTTTGTGCCCTAAGTCCCATGAGATTTTCTGAATAAAGACTAGAGAGATGGACACTGTGGAATCGACTCATTAAACTCAATAACCATTAATTGGTAGTCATGTAGGAGAAAGCTCCATTCTATCTATCATCTATCCACCCACCCATCCATCTTTCATCTGTCTATCATCTATCTATGCAAGAGAGAGAGAGAGAGAGAGAGAGAGAGAGAGAAAGAGAGAGAAAGAGAGCAGGATACAACCATTAGGGAAATCTATCAATACTAGTTTGCCTGAATAGAAACCAAGCTAGTGAAAACAGGAGCTGGGTCTGCTTTTAAAGCAATGGCCTAATTCTGATCCTGACGATAATTTTCTTCTCATTTAATCAAGAGTTATGGTGTATGTAACTTGTCTAAATCTCTATATAGCCATTAACGTAGGAAACTAAGGAATTTGTTTTGTTGTAAGGGACGCCTTCATCACTAAGCAAGTTTCTAGAACTTACAACAGGGAATCAAATCTTCCCTGAGCACAAAATAGAAGCTGCTCATTTGGCATGTCAACATTCCTATATTTAATTATACTGGAGTTCTTATTTTTCAAGAAATATTAAGTCAAGTTGTCTTATCAAAATCTGAGCAATAAATCCTGTCTATCTAGTGTGAACTAGGGTAAGTTTCCTGTTGCCTAGTCCCTGAAACCAGTGCCTCTGAGTTGAACCTCCAGAACCCACACAATGGTGGCTTCCATTTTGAATGGCATACACTTAGAACACATAAATCTTAAAGTAGAAGAGACCCCAGTGAACCATTACAGTTTCACCAACCTTCAATAACTGGATAATAGAGCTATAATTTAGTTTAAAGTGTGCACAGGGAGAATCCATGCCAGGAATCTGAGCCTCAGAGAACGCAGTCAAACTCCCGCTAATAGGAAGCCACATCCATGTCAGCAAATCCTCTGAAGTGGCAAGTTTCTTTCATAATAAACTGTGCTGAGAGTAAAAAGGAAAAAAAAAAAGTTTGTAAGAAAAGGAAGCAAGTGTCAAGCAGATAGCAGATTTATTTTCAGGATTATGTAAAGCAGAAAAATGAAAGGACTTCCATTGTGCAGTGTTGCCATGGTTACCTGATCTCTTATCAAAAAGAAGAATCAAGCAAGGAAGAGAAACCTAGGAAATACAGTAACCAGAGAGGCCTGCATGTCCACAAGAGCTTTTCAACCAACAACAGTTGTTTATGAGGGCATAAAACGGGGGATTGCTTTATACCTTTCTAGATAATTTTTTAAAAAATTTTCTGTTATGTAGAATAGGACTTTGTTCTGCTGTGCTTTCTAAAACATGAAAACATAATGGCTGAAACATCATTGTTCACAGGAGTTCTAAATGAACAATAACAAAGGTACTTTTAAATATTTCTCTTCATGCAAAAAAACAAAAACAAAAACAAAAAAACCCAAATCTTCAGAAACTGCAAACAGCATATACATTGGGTTAACTTTTTAGAAAACCACATTTTTTTAAAAAGTATTTTCTGTGGAGTTTACAGATTAAAGTTCTTTTGAGACATTATGAAGACCATACCCTCCCTTTCTCTCCACAGTGTAGAATGGAGGAACAATTTGCAGTTCCATCTCTCCTCACCTCCTCTGCCACCTCTAAAAGTCGTTACTAGCCAGCCATCACTTCCCTTCACTTCATAAACCATTGTCCAGGAAAAACATGGAGCCTTTACGGGAACACACTCTCATTTTTTCAAATCACAATAAAATCTTCAATACACCAAACATCAGCCTACAAAGTGGCAGGTGGTCAGAATGTACGGAAGGCTACCATCATGAAAAGGTTCCACCAAGGAGAAGAAATGGAAGCCTGTCACTGATCATTTCATGTACTTGGAAAGGGGTGAGTGGGGCAGGGGAGCAAAAGACCAGCAGTTTAGCTCTGCTTCCCTGGGCCTGCAAAACCCTCAGGCCTCTCTCCCCTGTAAGTCAATCAGGCCCTCCACACCTTGACTCCCCCAGCCTCGTTCTCCCTTCCATCCCCTCCCCTAGCCTGGGTCCTGTCTCCTAGCCTGGGTCCTGTCCCATTCCCTGTCTTGGCGCCCCAGACACCTGGGGAACCACCACTACTTCCTGATCCTATGCATCCGAAGCAAATCAGTTCCTTCTCAGGTCCCCAGGAGCACTGCTTCTGGGCCAGGCCGTGCCCTCACCTCCCTCTGCTTTCCTGGGCCTGCAGGACCCACAGGCCTCTCTCCTACCCTCAGGCTTCTCTCTCAGGGGTAAGTCCATTGGGCCCTCTGTGCCTTGACTCCCCCAGCCCCAATCACCCTCCTATCCTCTCCCCCACGGGTCTCTCCTCCTAGCCTGGGACCTGTCCCATTCCTTGTCTTGGCGCCCCAGACACCTGGGGAACCACCATTGCTGCCTGAACCTTTGCATCCAGAGCAACTCAGTTCCTTCTCTGGTCCCCAGGGGTGCTCTGGGCCTGGCCCAGTCCTCCCCTCCCTCTGCTTTCCTGGGCCTGCAGGACCCACAGGCCTCTCTCCTACCCTCAGGCTTCTCTCTCAGGGGTGAGTCCATTGGGCCCTCTGTGCCTTGCCTCCCCCAGCCCCAATCCCCCTCCTATCCTCTCCCCCCCGGGTCTCTCCTCCTAGCCTGGGACCTGTCCCATTCCTTGTCTTGGCGCCCCAGACACCTGGGGAACCACCATTGCTGCCTGAACCTTTGCATCCAGAGCAACTCAGTTCCTTCTCTGGTCCCCAGGGGTGCTCTGGGCCTGGCCCAGTCCTCACCTCCCTCTGTCTCCCTGGGTCTGCACAACCCGCCAGCATCTTTCCTGGACGCCAGGGCTGACCTTTCGCTTCCTGGGTCCTTTGAATCCAGACCAACCTTGCTCCTCAGTGCAGTCCCCAGGGGCCCTTGGGGCTGCCTCCCGCCCCCATCTTCCTTTGCATCTGCCCTAGACCAGCATCTTTCCTGGGCCCTGCTCCCAGACCAGTCCAACCCCCAAATTCCTGATGCCAAAATCTTTCCTGGAGAGATCCAGACCTTAGGGGAGAGCCTGAGAGCATCTGATCCTCATCTGACTTGGGCCTCTGTGGGAACTCCTGAAGACAAAAGCAATCTGGCCACTCCAACATAAAATCAAAAGAGAGAACCAGAAACTTGAGAGAACCAGAAACTTAGACGAACCAGCTTTTCATGTCCAAAAAGTAAACCACAAAGACACATAAAGTTTATAAAAAGAAGCAGACCTAAACTTGAAGGCTTGAGTCTCACACAGGAATCAGAAACTACAAAAGAAATTCACATGTCAAAATCACACAGAAAAAATAACATGAAAAACCAAAATTCCAATCTATGAGTTCAAGGACAGCCTGGTCTACACAGCGAGTTCCAGGCCAGCTGGAGCTACAGGGAGACTGTGTCTCAAAAAGACCAAAAGAAAAAAAAAAGAATTCAGTGAATTTAAAGAACACACAAAGAAAGAAATGAACTGAAGGAAGATAGGGATAAACTTCTGAATGAATTCAGAAAAGAGAGAGAAATACCGAAGATTACTCGGGCTGAAATGAAGAAGGAAGTGAAACACTCAGTAAGCCAATTAGAAAAGACAAGAGAAAGCCTCACCAATAGGATGAATGAAATGGAAAACAGAATATCAAGACTGGAAGATAAAGCGGATGAACTAGACCACTCAAGCAAAGAGTATGAAAAATTTAAGAAAGCACAAGAATGGAATATGCGGGAATTGTGTGACACCATAAAAACACAAACTTACAAATCATAGGAATACAGACTCAGAAAAATAATTGACATATGTGGATCCTAGAACCAAACCCTGATAAGTGAATATGTATCCAGACATAACTACAGGAACCAGGATAATGGAAAGGAAATAGGGAGGTAAAGGAAAAGAAAGAACCTGAAAGAGAAGAACAGTAGGAAATAGGCCTTAATAAGGGAGATATGGATAAAAATTGGGTTAGTTTAAGGGAGGGGGGGAGGGAAGGGTATACAAGGAACCTAGGGGATAAAGGGAAAGAAGGAGCTCAAGAGAGGTAGGACCATAGAAAAAGGGTATTATTAAGGGAGAAAGGGGGGAAATGGGGGCAACTTAAGTGGGGAAACCATGATGGAGGGGTGAGACAATGTAAGAGG
>NW_008360304.1:2760906-2761468 GCF_000622305.1 Nannospalax galili | reverse complement strand
CACTTTTTGCTCCTTGCCCTCCTAGGTCGACTAGTTCCAGGGGACTATGAGCATCTCTCAAAATGTCCTGTAATTGTGGTGGGTCACCTGTCCTCTTGATCAAAGAGGCCAGGGAGACCCCATGAGATGGACTTAAGCCAGTGTCTAGTCTACAAAGTGGAGGGTCAACACAGAGGAATCATTTCCTCTATGCTTCCAAGTGAAGCCAGCCATGGTCAAGCAGGACCTTTGACTTATCGTCACATAGGTGGAACTGGTAAAAGAAAGGAGCCAGGAGCTCCTCCCAAGCCCATGTGACTCCTGAGGAACAGATCCTCAAACAACCTTAAGGGTAAAAATAAATTGGTTTATCTGGGCCAACTGTATGGTCTTAAACACCCAAAAGGAAAGTATAACCAAAGATTAAAGGGGCCAATATAATTTTTTTAAGAGTCCATATGTATAGCTAAAGGCTACATAACAAGCAACAGTGCCAGGTAGGAGATACCTTCTTTTGAGTTGTTGCTCAGGGTGGCCAAAGGGACTCCCAGATAGTAACCCAGCATAGAACTGGGAAAATGAA
>NW_008360304.1:2760423-2760681 GCF_000622305.1 Nannospalax galili | reverse complement strand
TGGGTATATAGTTGAATAAGATGGTTTGGGATGTTCTGTGTGGTATACACATATACCAAAAAAAATAAAAAATGTATTATATTTGAAGAGGAAGCATGGAAGTTTACATCATGTTAATTGGTAGAGGTGATAAATTTTACCATTGAAATCCACCCAATGACTTCATAGACACACACAGGCGCCAAGGGTACAAGTGCAACCAATTATGACTAGTAATAATCAGATGCATACAGATTAGAGATGCATGCGCCAACATCT
>NW_008360304.1:2736395-2760345 GCF_000622305.1 Nannospalax galili | reverse complement strand
TCAATTTTATGTCTTACAGAGCTTAAACTGAGTTCAATATTATATAACTGTATTAATTCAACTGTGACCCTAGAAACTTACAGCCACTTGTGAAAGAGATGTACTCTTGCTCTGGAGTGTGTTACTGAATATGTTAAAGCTGTAATGAAATGCCTCTTCTAATCATGTAGTTATTTAAAAAAGACCAGCAGTTTAATGGTTCTGTCTCAATTCCCCCCAGTTCTCATTTGCTCTAGTGGAAAGAAAATAAGTCCAATGACTTAAATCTTGAAAAAAAGAGGAAATAAATCAGTACTTTTGATTTCTCAATATGGTAAGGACTGACACTCTGAAAATCTATGTGATGGTTAATTCTATTTAAAATTTATTTACTTATTTATATTTTATGTGTATGAGTGGTTTGCCTACATGTATGTAAGTGAATCCATGCCTGCAATGCCCATGCAGGTCAGAAGAGGGTGCTGTACCTCCTGGACCTGGAGTCATAGAACATTGTTAGCTGCCATGTAGGTGCTGGAAACCAAAGCTGGGTCCTCTGGAAGAATGGCCAGTACTCTCCAGTCTCTGATAGCCAATTTTAATTGTCACCTTGATGAGTTCTGAAGTTATTTAGGAGATGGGCCTCAGGGCATGCTTGTGGGATATTATCTTGGTTAGGTTAACTGAGTTGGGGAGACCTACCCACTGTAGATAGTACCTTTCCCTGGGCTGGGGTGCTAGACTATATAAAAAGGAGAAAGTGAGCTGAGCACAGGCATTCATCTTTTTCTTCTCCCTGCCTACTAACATGATGTATGACAGACTGGACCCTGAATTGTGAGCCAAAATAAATATCAGAGTATTTTACCATTGCAACAGGAAATGTAACTAAGACACCTTAGCATGAACTTGAGGTTGTACTAGGTGCTGCAGATGTGATTTTTTTTTTTTTTATCTTTTTGATCTTTTTGAGACAGGGTCTCCCTGTAGCCCCAGCTGTTCTGGAACTCACTTTGTGGACCAGGCTGGCCTTGAACTCACAGAGATCCGCCTGCCTCTCCCTCCCGAGTGCTGGGATTAAAGGCACGTGCCACCACGCCCAGCAGATGTGCTATTTTATGCTATACAAATAGCATCTTTGGGAAATATCATCTTCATGAAATTTGAAAAAGCTCAGAGAAGGTAATTTATTTTAAGTCACAGAGAGCTGACTTTTTTGTTGTTGCTTGGAAGACTTTGTTTCTTTCTTTGAAACAGGATTTCACAATACAGCCCAGACTGGCCTCAAATTCATGATCCTCCTGCCTTGGCCTCCTGAGTGCTGGGATTACAGGTGTGCACCACCAAGAACAACTTAAGGGCTTTCTTCTGAACTTACTTATTGCATCATTCAACAACAGAGGTGGCAGAAGGCCAGAGGAGTCCTACTCAGAGAAGTTCCACTATTGATGAAATGTTTTAGAATTTGGATGTTGAAATGCATATTGTTACTTTTTTTCATTTTTGCTCTATTCATACATTGTATTTTATATGTTTGTACATGACTAGGTGGAAAGTCATGTTATATCATTTGCAAATTTTATTGCAGAATAATAGTGAGATATCTCAAAATATGTGTGACACAAACAGAGGCTTGAAGTCTAGCCAGGCTCAGAGTGTCTACAGGAGATCGTTACTCCAAGGATAATCAAGAATTGATTAGTTTTCCCCTTTAAGTTTAATATACAGATTCATTTCTCAAATCTAAAGTGAGAAATCATTGTTCCTGAAATATAACTGTGAAATGTCTTAACATGAATTAATCCTATTTCTAATTAATTAGACATGGAAGAGAGGAAAATCAAATCTGAATTCATTTGTAACTGGAAAACCAGTTTTAACTGGAAAATCATTTTTTGTGATACATCAGTTACTCACTTCTCAAACTTTTATTTAGGGTCAGGTGCCAAACTTGGAGTCCTAGACTCCGTGCAAGGGAGGACAGATGGTCTAAGAAGAGAATCATTCAATACTGGCGCTGCTTACAGAGCTAGAAATAAGAGATAATTGGGGCTTTGCTTAGCCATAGGAAAATGAGACATGAGGTAGCTTTTGGTTTTTGATTTTTGAGCCCCATGTGGTCAAAGTCATGAGCAAATCCCCAGGTTATTTTACCTGGAGAGTCTCTAAAATCATAACGTATTATCTGTAATGCACATTCAAGTGGAAATTGCTCTGGGAAGCTTAGGGTGACTTTGGCATAGCAAAGATGCAGAGCTAACTCACCCACTTGCTTTTCTATGTGATATAAAGCTACTGCCCCTTCCTCCAGTTCTGTTTGAAGGACTTAAAAACAATGCTAAATACTAATATAAACTTTCTTCCATTTTTCTTTTGTTACTTTGGATCTAAAGAACAAGAACCTTATTCAACATATACACAATATAAAGAGAAATCACAGGATATCTGAAGAACTAACTTCTATAGATTTCACTTCTCAAGGTTTATTTCTTTTGATAGGAAACTATGCTTTAATGGAGGGAGGAAACTTTATAGTGGGAAGCTGAGGTTTCAAATTTTATTTGAGTTGTATTTTTATAAGAAACAATATTGTTTTTTCTTTGAAGAATATAAAAGATTAAATTTCATATTTCAATTCCTGTAAAAAGCCCCAAGGTCCAAATCCAACACTGAATGTGTGTGCTTGACCTCATACCCCACTAACATTAACAGTATGGCTTATACATAGGTATGAAGCAGCACACAGCCACCCACCACAAGCATGAATAATACATGGGGACTTACAGCACCATGCTGCAGAATGGACAGCTTTAATATTCTAAGCATGTCTAAACTGTAAATAAGTAATAAAATGAGATTAGTCTTTAATATGTCTCTATATAATTTTGGATTTTAGACTACTGCTCTGAATTCTATCCATATAGAATAAAACCTAAGTGTTTAAAATGGAAATATGCTCTATAATTCTAAGCCTATATATGATTATAACTATTTATACTTATTTATATTTATACTTAGGAGCTTTTGATATAAACTCATTTCCCATAGAAGAAACTATATATAGTAGCAAATTGTAGGTTACATAAAAACTTTAATCTGGTACGTTTTCAAGAGATTTGACTAGAAGGGCTACATCAAAGAACATTTATTTATATTTATTTATATAACATTTATTTACTACCAGCATAAAGCTTCTTTGGTGTACTAAGCAGATTTTAGATAAAGCATTAGCAATCACAGGGTATCCTGTGATGTTATAAGAATCCAATGAAAGCTTTCTACAGCTTACCTTGTGTGAATAATCCCTTTCCAGGGCATCTCTTCTTCCCTGGAGAAGTCTGCCTAAAGGTCAAAATCTACTTGATATCAAAAGCTACTGCAGCCAGGCATGATACCCCAAGCCTTCGATTCCAGCACTTGCGAGGCAGAGGCAGGTTAATTTCTGTGAATTTGAAGCCAGCCTGGTCTACATAGCAAGTTCCAGACCAGACAGGGCCTACATAGTAAGACCCTGTTTCAAAAAACAAACAAACAAAAAACTTAAAACAGCTACTAGAGTGAGACTCAAAATCAGACCCATTAAAAAGTCCTTTAAGGTCTTTAATCCCAGCACTCAGGAGGCAAAGACCAACCTGGTCTACATAGCATTTCCAGGTCAACTGGTGCTACAGGGAGATCCTGTCTCAAAAAGACCAAAAAAGGAAAGAAAAGAAAAATGTCCTTAAAGGGGCTGGAGAAATGGCTCAGTGGTTAAGAGCACTTGGTTGTTCTTGCAGAGAACCCAGATTCAGTTCCTAGAACCCACAGGGCAGTTAACAACCATAACTCCAGTTCCAGGGGATCTACACCTTCTCCTGATCTCCACAGGTATTCCACAACTCAAGTGTGTTTACGTACGTGCAGGCAAAACACTCATACATGTAAAACAAATAAAAATATAAATAAATAAATTTTTTAAAAGTCCTTTAAGCTGGGTGTGGTGGTGTGCACTTTTAATCCCAGCACTCACTCAGTAAGCAGAGGCAGGTGTATCTCTGTGAGATCAAGGTCATTCTTGTCTGGATCGCGAGTTCCAGGCCAGCTAGGGCTACAGGGAAATCTTGTTTCAAAAACAAAACAAAACAAAACAAAACAAGACACACACATTCTTTTAGAACTGGGAATGTAGCTCTATGGAAAAATACTTAACCCACATACACAAAAGCTTGGGTTGGATCCCCAGGTCCACAAAACAAACAAATAAAAGACAAAGCTCGGTTGTATATAAAATAACAATGTGGTCTTTGCCTCTAGTCATTGCCCACTTATAAAATCTAATCTGTCAAAGTTCTTTGGCAATGTTCTGTTGTGTACTGAATAAAAATTTTTTCAAAATAGAGCCCTATGGTACATCAACGAAATATAGCAAAAGCTTTGCTGTGTTAATTATCACCATTACCTCTGATATCCAGATCATCCTTATTTGTTACCCCTATATTTAAGCAAACTGAAATATGGAATGGTCTAAATGATCTACCATAAGTGACAACACAGGTGAGTCACTGCAGAAACCTGCCAAACACCAAGTGACCTACTGATGGATTCAGGATGGGATGAAAAAGCCTCTAGAAGTTCAGATTCACCTCATCTATGGCAGACCCAGGTTTGTCTTTGGTTTCTTGTAAATATCTCCTGCTCATCTTCCAAGTACAGACTGGAAAAATGCTACAGACGCAGGTATATGAAAGATGACAACATAATAGTGAAACCAACTGCCCTATGTGCTCATATGCATTTAGTTCCTGTGGAAACTCATGGCTATGCTTGGATAATCTCAGAACAAAATTAACCTGACAAACTACATTTTAGATATTAGTACATTCAAATACAACCCTGATTCAGAAAGGATTTTAAATGATATTTAGGAATGTATATACTATTCCTATAAATACTTTATACAAATACACAGTATAGTCTTATGAATAATCTATATATGCACAGGTATGTGATGGAGATCGATGTGTGTGGAAGTAATAGGATGATTTATATAGTAATTATTCATAAATTATCTCTGAGTCTTTTGGAAAGCAAAGTAGAAACAGAAATATGATCAATTTCAAAATACATTTATACCACAATGAAAGAGCATACCAGATCTTCCCATATTTAATCATTACTACATAATTACAGATGTATAGTGTGATTGTAAGGCATAATTGGTAAGTAATATACACAGATTGCTGTGAATCATTCATCTTTTCATTTAATAAATGTAAAGTGGCAGACCTTGGATATGATAAGAAAAAAGTATTAAATAATTGACCTTCAAGAGTTTCCAAGCTAATAAGTGGAGGGATATTCAAATGGACAATTAAATTATAATATACTAAAATCAGAGTAGCATAAATAAGGTACAGTTTCTCCACAAACATTTCTATAAAAACAGGCCAATTTTTGTTTTGATCTTCTTACTATTTTGTAATTTTTTAAACTTATTCTGCCGAGTACTTAGTACTACTATAGCCAATGCAAGTGCCCTGAGCTCAGAAATTTCTGTGTTCCAGCCCACTCTGGGCATCCAGGTCTCTTCCTGGTTCTCTCTCCTTTCATCTTTGCCCTTTACCCCTTGTGCTTGTTCTTGAGTAGTTAGGCAAATTACCTCCTTCACCTTGGTTTCAGTGTTAAAGATCTGATATCAGCAAAAATATGGGATTTGAGGTTTGAGTTTATTTGCTGCAATTCTCAGCAGGATTCCTATGTTGAAGGAAAGAAAAGGACACAGAGAAAGGAAAGGAGGCTCAGCAACAGGCTCTGGATCATATGAGGGACAGTGAGACTCAGAGACAGAAAAAAGCCACAATGGAATCAGACCTACACCAGACTCATAATCAGTCAAGCCAAGAATAAGAATAGTAATAACACCAACAATAGTATCTGTTTGACACTTCAGGACCAGTTATGTTCAAGAGTAAGCAGGTTTGGTCAGGCATGAGATGATTTCAAGGCCAAGAAGAAAGCTTCAGTGCTGAGCCAATTTCCACCAACCTTCTTGATAGCTAGTGTGATTCTTTTAAAGCAGCAACATTTTCTTCCATCACAATTAGAGATAAAGGGTTTAAAAATGTAAACACACAGGAAAGGGAACACCTTGCGATAGATTCGCTTCAGTCAACATGCAAATGTTTTGTATCAAGAGCTTTCACAAAAAGTCTCTACTCTGCCTTGCCTCTTCAAATGAGAATTTAGGAAGGGTTTGCACCTATCTCCCAAAGATCCTTCAATTGCTCCGGCTCTGAACCTTGATATATCAATTATCCCCTGGTCTCCAATGTACTGCTCTCATTCATTCAGCATCCTAAGTGCTCAGCATTGTGCAGTCAATAAAATAGGCAGCACTCATTGCCTAAGGGAAAAGATAAAGCAGGAAAGAGGGAATTATGTAGTAAGGGGACAATGATGAATTTTTAAACAGGATGGTAGGGAGTATGCATTTCCAACAGAATTGTGTGCAAAGGTCCTCAGGTTCGACATGCCTAGAATGGTGTATCTGTACCCAAGGGTCACCAAGGAAGCCAGTGAAAGGAAATCAGCAGGGTCTTAAAGGTTATAGCCATTGGCTTTTGCTCTGATAGAGATAGAAATCTACTGGAACATTTTGACCAGAGGAGTGATGGGATTTGGCTGTGTGTTGAGAATAGATTCAGAGACATGGGAACAGAGAGAGAATCCAGTTTGGAGACTGAATCAGATAATCTAGGTAAAGATAATGGGGTCCTAGATTAGGCCCTAGTCCCTAGGGGGTTTACAGTAGCGGTGGTATGAAATGATTTGACTCTGCAGTTATTTTGAAGGCGAGGCTACAACACTTTTTATGAAATCAGATGTAGGATCTGAGAATAAGAGTCCAGGATAACTTGAAGCTTATAGTCTAAGCAATAGGAAGAATAGAGTTGCTGCTTACTGGAGTAAGAAAGACTTTAGAAGGATCGAGCATTGGGAGCTTAGTGTTGAATGTTAATTAGACATAGTGTAGGTGTTGAACAGTAATTGCATATATAGTCTGAAGTTCTGGGGAAAAGTCCAGGCTGGTATTTAAAATTCTGATATCAGGGTAAAATTAACATGAGAGAAAACATAGATTGAAAAAAGACCAGATGACAAGGACTGTTCTCTGGGACTATGTAAGAGACTGTTCAAGGGAAGGGACCTATTACATGGATCAAATGCCAATCATTAACCAGGAAAACATGGACCGTTGAATCTAGCACCTGAATGTCTTTAATGACCTTGACAGGGAAGCTTCCACAGAGGTGGGAGAACATCTGCTCTCTACAGTCTCTTGCTGGAGAGAATGAAAGCTGAGAATCTAGAGACAACTAATAAGAAACTTCCTTCAAGGTGTTTTACTGAGAATGGAAGAGAAGAAACAGGAAATGGTCTGAAAGTAAAAAAACAAGTTAAGGTTTTCTGTCTGTTTGTCTTTAGAATGATGAGAAAGATCTAACAGAAAGAGAAGCAAAACAAAATCTTGATGAGATAAAAGAGAAAGAAAATTGCTGAAGCAATGTGCTTGAGTGCCTAGGACTTGAATGAAAGGGAAGGGACTGGCCTCACTTTGGAGTATGGTAATGACCCAGCCTTTCCCCAGAGCCTCTTTCAGCATTTTTTGTCATCCCTATTGCAAAACTAAGTAAAATGGACTGAATGGTTTATCTCTTCATATGTTGAAACCTCTTCCTTAATGTTATGGCCTTTAGTGGTAGGGCCTTAGAAAGATGATGAGGAAAGAGCACCCCATGGATAGGAGCTCATGAAAGGGATGCCCAAGAGATACCTCACTTCTTCTATCCTGTAAAGACATAGCACAAAAGTAGCCATGCTGTGAATCAAGAAGTGGATCCTCATCAGATACCAACTCTGTAAGAACCTGAACTATGAGCAATAAATGTCAGTTATAAGTCAGGTAGGAGGCACACACCTGTGATTGTAACACTTAGGATATTGATGCATGAGCATGGGGAGTTCGAGGCCAGCCTAAACTACATAATGAGACTCTGTCTTTAATAATAATAATGGTATGGAAATAAATGTCTGTTGCTTGTAATATACAGTGGATGGTATTTTGTTAGAGCAGCCCATTCAGACTAAGATGTTGGGAAAGTTTCAATTGCATATAGCTACACTGTGTATCTCTCCTGTTTTCCTTTCAAGGATGGCTTTTTAAAAAACATTCTTCACATTTGCTCTGCTCTCTTGATTCTCCAGACATAAGTGTGCTTGGAGCCTGCCAAATATTATTTACTGAAAAACCCAACCCAAACTTCTTCCAGAGCTTTGTATTTGCCTTTGCAATTACCTACCACACTCAGTTATCTCAAAGGCCACAGGCATTTTAAACATAACAATTCCAAAACGAAATCATCCTTCCTTCCAAATGTGCTTCTCTGGTTTATGCAGCAGAAAAAGCACAAGAATGAGTATCAGCCAATTTCCTAGGTTCAGATTTCCATTCTTTGCTTTACTTTGTGGAAAATGAGAATTTAAAATATAATTTTTGTCCTTGTTGTGTGACTTTTCCTTGAGAGGCATGAGAAACATCTGTTTACACCAGATAGATCACTGACAGTAGACCAAAGAAATGATTCCACTCAAGTCTGGGTTGGTGAACCAGTGAGCTTACTGAGGTTACTTACAGGAGTGTGGATGACTCAACAGCTACTGCACCACTAAAAACCTGCCTCAGCCTGGGTGGCAGACACTGCATCCCTGGAGCTCCCTGCCCAACCTTCAGGCACCTGCACCCAAGACAGTCCCTTCTTACCCAACAATTGCCTACTTCTTATGTAACCTCTGAGAGGAAGCTTGTGAATCTTGTAACTTTCTGAACTTCCTGAATTTGTGTTTACTTAGCTTCCCAAGACTCATGAGTGAACGGGTCTCCCTTCTTCCTCGAGGAAGGAAGAAGTAGCTATATAGCATTCCTCACCAAAAACTGCATTTTAGAAAGGCATGAAAGAGAGAGCTCCCCAGCCAGCAGTGAACATGTGAAGGCAATCAATTGGGTAGGGTGGGCTGTGACAGAAGGTGGTTATGATATAGTGGATGACAGAAATGGAGGGATGGGGAATCTCTGTGATGAAGTAACCCAGAATTCTTAGAGGTCATCTGGAGCATTACTAAGAACGAGAATGGCTGTGTAGCCCAGGACATGGTGAGGAAAGGGGAGGGAGAGAGGAAGCAGCATTAGCCTGAGTTAGCAATGGGCACAACAAAGGAGGGTAGGGAATGGACTTACATCTGGTCTGGGATCATGGAGGACCTTGTTTATAAGGAGCCAGAGTTGTAATTTTATCCTGAAGTTTAAAAAGTGAGTCATAGAGGACATTTAAGAAGAGAAACAATATCTTCAGGTTTGCATTCGAGAAAAATAACCAGTAGCCACAAGAGTGATAAATTATGGCCAGATTTCGGCTGGAGAGAATTCTAATAGACCATTGCGAGCATCAGAGCCCTTGATGAGGAGGCTGAATTAAGACATAAACCAGTGAGAAGAAAAGCAAGAGAGAGTTAGGAAGGAATTGAAGTGGAAACCTGATAGTCCTGAGGGGCATGAGAGGAGGGATTTGGAAAGCTAGATTCCTGGGTCCCCCTGGCTCAGAGGCCCAGGCAGTTACTGAGAGGACAAAATGAGATAATGTATGCTGGGCACGTGATAGCGGCTCAATAGGCATTCTACTCCCTGCTTTCTCTCATTACTGGCAACATCACTTACCACTTAACTGAAGCCAGAAATGTGGAAGCAATTCCAGCTCCCTTCTGTCCTTTGCCATCATAACCAGCACCCCAAGCTATGACACTGGCCTAAGCCAGGGGAACCCATGGAGGGAAACATTCTGCTTGGGGTTTGTGGTTTGCCTCTGACTTAAGTGTATGCTCTTGAAAGAGTAGGTTCTACAGCCTGGACCCTTCAAGATTTGCCTGGGGATGAGTGCTGGACAATCATGACTACACTCAAGAACTAGTGTCTCTTCCCACATCTCTCTGGCCTGTTGGTTCTCCAGCTCCATTTAAGAACTACTGTATTAAGCAGGTGCTTAGCCAGCTGCGGAGACCGGACATGGTCATTCAACTAGATCCCAAACAGAGCAGAGGAAAATATGGAATCGTTAGTGGAGTGAGAGGGTTTTTAAAATTGTGTGTGTGTGTGTGTGTGTGTGTGTGCTCATGTTTATATGTGTGAGGTTATGCATGCTCATAAGTGCATGTGTGTGGGGAGGCCAGAAGTCCATGGAGGGGTGTTACTCTTCAAGAGCCTTTCACCTCATTTTGTTGTTGTTTGTTTTCTGCTTGATTCCAGGATTTTTAAATTGAATTTTGACAATTTTCATACAATATAGTGTGATAACATTTAGATTCCCTCTCCTATCCGCACCTCCTCCCACTCCCCCCACTCCTCCTCACCCAATTTAATGTACTCTCTTATATAGGTAATATGGCCTATGGAGTCTGATTTGTGTCCCTAAATGTCCTTCTGTGGGGTCCATCCACTGGGCCCACCAAGAGTCCCATCTCTGTAAGACACTGTCTCTCCCCTTCCCAGCAACAATCAATTGCCAAAAGTGGGATTTAGGCGTCTAGCTGGGATTTTATCTGGTTTGAGTTTGCATAGGACTTGTGTATGCTGTCACCATTGCTGTGAGTTTATGAGTAACTGACCAGCTGTATGGAAGATTCTTTTTCCTTGAGGTGGAAAGATTGTAAGAGCCAGAGGGGTGAGTGACCACCTCGTCTCTTTTGAGACAAAACCTCAGGGATCCACCAGTCTCTACCTCCCCAGCTCTGGGATTATAGGTGTTCACCATCACTCTGAGCTTTATATATGAGTTCTGGAGACCAAACTCAGGATCTTGGGTTTGCAGTGTGGGCACTTTACCTACAGAGCTAGATCCCCAGCCTGAGGCATTTTATTTTTATAAACAGTAAGGGCATGAAAAGGCAAAAGTATATGGAGAGAACACAGATCTATTGTTGAAAAGATTGAGGTAGAAGAAAAAGGTATGAGAACTTCAAGGGAGACATACATATTCTACAGCTGTATTATAGGGTTGACTTTATGCATTCCTTCAAATGACAAGGAACAAATTGCACTAAAAAACATGCATTTGATAGTAAGTTGAGCTTCAGCAGAGCTGGATTTGGAAAGACACAGGACCAAATAAATAAAAACACACGTGCTAGATAGTAAGGGCTCAGTATGCCTTGGCTAGAGTGGTAATGGACCAGACAAGGTGCAAGCTATCAAAACTGCATGTGTCACATCTTCCTGGAATGTCTGTTTCCTACTTTGGGGTGGGGGTGTAGAAGTGGGGGTATTGAGACAGATTCTTACTATATAGCCCAGGCTGGCCTTGAACTCATAGCAATCCTCCTGCCTCAGCCTCCTGAATGATGGTATTTCAGACATGTACCATCATGCTTAGCAATACATGTTTTCATTTTAATAAAGAATTATTAAAGCTGGAAAAATGCCTTTAAAGCCCAAAGAAGCTAGCCTCCATTAGGATGATTTTTTTTTTAATGAAAAATATTTTTTGCACAATCCAGAGGGGGAATTCTTGATTAAAAGAAAGACTGGCAGGACAGAGGAGAGGTGGGAGAAAGACATTCTACCTGTCTCCAAATTTACAAACAACAGAAAAGAGACTGGGTATTTTTAACCCATTTTTAATTACTGTATATTAATTGTGAAAAATAATGGACTTCATTGTGACATTTTCATACATGCATATGAAAATTGTCTGCAAGTATGTGAGTGCACCCGCGTCATGCAATACCTCAGAGGTCAGAAGAGGGCTTCAGATTCCCCTGGAACTGGAGTTAAGGATAGTTCATAGCCATGTGGGTGCTGGGAATCAAACCCGGGTCCTCTGCAAGAGCAGTCAGTGCTCTTAACCACTGAGCCATCTCTCCAGCCCCTCTTGCCTTTTTTTTTTTAATCTTTGTTCTTCTTTCCCCTAATCCCATTCTTCCCCAATAATCTTCCTTCTAATTTTATGTCTTTTTTTCCTTCCATGAATTTCATATTTGAAAGAAAATATGCCATCCTTGCCTTTCTGTGTTGAATTTATTTTGCTTAGCATGCTGATAAAGGAGACTGTACTTTCATTTATTTGTTTATTTTTATTTTATGTGTATGAGTGTATTTGCCTGCATGTAAGTGCACTTGTGTCACACAGTGCCCACAGAGGACAGAAGAGGCACCAGATCCCCTGAAACTGGAGTTATGGACGGTTGTTAGCTGCTATGCGGTTGCTGGGATTTGAACCTGAGTCTTCTGCGAAGCAGCCAGTGCTCTTAACTGCTGAGCCATCTCTCCAATCCCCAAGACTGTACTTTCAGTAAAGGTGCCTTCCACTGGCATTTCTGCTCAGTTTTCATCATAGGTTTTTCCTGGATTATAACCCTGGCCCACAATGTCTGAGTCTCAGGGGAAAGATCAGTGGGAAATGTACTCACGTAAACTCATGCTACACAGTAAGAGTGGTGCCTGGTCATTGGAATGGGAATGGGTCACGTTAAGCTGACGTATGTTCCCCGTCCACCCCATAAGGAACACACAGATGCTAATTTTGCCCACCTTTCACATCTCATTTTGATCTGCCAGAGGACTGAAACAGACTTCATTCTGCCACTCAGGTCTGTGATACTCAGAGCAATGCCTGAATGTCTTAGGAAGGGATGTTCTGTGCTGTTTCTCAAAAAAAAAAAAAATCTTCTCCAGTATTATACAAAAGCATCTTGATTTCTTTCTTAATCCCCTCTCCCCATCAGACAAGACAAAGTTTCTCTTTTCCTTCCTAGGAACTAATTTATTTCCAAGCACCTCAGAGGCTCAAATGTCAAAGTCTTGATTTTTCTTCTGTCATCCTGGACACGTTTCATTTCCCCAGAGTGTATGTGAGCCTCCACATGAACTGATGAAACGACATTTGTTACCCAGGGCAGCTGGATGCAGAGGTTTTGCCTATGGAGAGGAATTGCTTTCTACTCGGTTTCCCTGCATGCTGTGCATGCTGTCCTACCAGGGGGCACCTGGGCGTCTGGTTGTTCCCCAGATGAGCTCAGCACCTTGCCAGAAACGCCCATCCTTCACTTTCCCCGTGTTGCAGTCCTAGAAGAGGAAGCATCTGTGCCAGGGAGGAGCCAAGTAACAACAGCAGCAGCCTCCTCTCTGTCCAACCTCTGTGAGACTCAGGGGCAGTGGCAACAGCGGTCAGGTGTCATTGAAACGATGGTTATTCAGCTCTTCCTATCTACCTCCAAACTCCGTAATTGGACCCTTCCTCTTAACCCTTGACCTGTTGCCTCCCACTTTGCTTTGCTGGCACAGCCCTTCTGGGGCTTTCTGCGTCCCTCTTCTCCCTGCCCCCAACACCAACAAAACACAAGACTCAGCTTGTTAATTGCTTCCTTCCTACCAACAGAGCAGCTAGTTAACTGCACCTGCTGAGATTGCTTTGACCACAGAGCTGATGACAGGGTGCTATCTCTTTTGAAGTTCAGTAACAGCTAACTTTTACCGAGTGCTTACTGTAGGGCCAGGTATTATGGTGACCTCGATTAGTTCAGTTAATCCATGTGTGGAAACTAAGGAGCGGGGAGGTAGCAGCGAATGAGGATGAGCTGCCTTTGAAACCCAAGCCCCACCCATAACCACGCCACACTGAACTGTACCCTAACTGAGTCACTATCTCTCTTCCCAACTTTGTTTGGAATTATGCAGGACTCAAGAAAAAGACACCAAAGATGTTCTACTAGTCTGAAGGACTTAGGGTACTTTTCTAGAAAGTTCTATTATCTACCTAGTCAAGTGGACCTATAAAATCAAGGAAACATGCAAAAATGTATACCAGTGCAGTTAGCAGATGGCTAAGCTCTACTGCCTAAGTCCTTCTTTCTTATTCTTTGTAGTTGGTAGGAACACAACATTTTCGATGTTCCATTACAGTGTAAAAAATAAAATAAAATAAATGCTAGTGTAAAAGCTGAAATTTTGTGCCAAGCATTTTTTATTCAAAAATTTAAACATTCATATTGAAGAACATTTGGAAGATACAAAAAGACCAGAGTGAAATAAATAAATCTTACACACATCTCACTGTCTGCAAGTAACCTCAGTTGATATCTTGCTGGGTTTCCTTCCAGACCCTCTTCTATATAAATATGTATGTATTTCTAAGTGGAATGTCTGCAACAGGAAAATAAATAAATATTCCCAGATATTTATGGAATATTATACTAAACAGCATATCTCTGTAATTTTTTTGAAAATGTCATTTTGTTCAAAATGTGTTTACTTTTCTATCATATATTTATTGCACAAAATGACAGATTTCGTGGTGATGTTCTCATGAACAAATATCAAATCTTATTCCCTCTGTTATCTTCCCTGCCATCCTTGCCCCTTTCACTGGCCCTTTCCTCTTCCCAAATTGTATCCCCTTCCCTTTCAAAAGTTACCATTTTTAATTGCAGAAATTGAGAAAATGAGTCAATATACAGTAATTTGTTTAACTAGTTCCCCAAAGATTAGCTACTGGGGCTTTAACTAGCTTTCATCATTTCTTCAAGATTATTTACTAGAAATGGAAATACTAGGTCAAAAAGAATCCTAAAAGATGGATCTAATTCAACAGTTTTAAGTATTATCATAGTTCAATATATGGCTAGCAAAATAAAGTGTTAAGTTTATACTAAATACATCCTCGTTAGCTTTTATGGATAAAGCCCTTTGGATAAGATTATCACGCTGATTAGTATGAATAAATCTTTTAAATTTGAGAAAGAAACAGCTAGAAAGTGTATCCACCTTCACATGGTAGTAGGTGTTTAAAGACTTCCTAAAACCCTCAGAGAATTTGTCGTGATTGAAAATAAGATCTTCAGAAATAGAAAAAGAAAGAATCCTCCCTAAAATAAGGGATGTTATAATAAAAAACAACAACAACAAAAAACCCCGGGAATGTTGAATGTGAGGTGAATGCTGAATGTGAAGAGATTCTTCAGCCCTTGATTGATTGCCTTCTAAAAGCTTTATAAGATGTCAGCTTCCTGAGGCTTCATGTCCTCACTGCAGGTTAAATGTGGATGGTGAAGACTGTTTGAAGGAACACAGTGCTTTGATGAATCACTGTACTTAACCTTCAATGGTTAGGGAGCCAATTATCTGCTACCTGGGCTGTGGCGTCCCTTGTTCTCGTTCCTCTTCTTGATAGTTAACCAGATTTATGCTCATTTAACATCTCCTTAGGATCCAGAGCAAACGTGGGCAGAAGACAGGAAAGAATATAAACCTCAACACTAAATGAAGTGGATTATCTGTCTGGCATGGGCCATTCTGATTAGTAGCACCTACTCCCCGAAGGAACACAGCTGGGTGCAGGGGAGACAAATCAGCTTAGGCAACTGCTAACCCAGCCCAGGATGCTTTGAGACAGGGCATGGGATCTGAAGCTGACATCCAAAATAGTAGAATACAATACAGCTCACATTTAATGAATGCATTCTGCAGATTTCAGATGAGTGTCACATCCATGTGGTCATTAGACCTCCTAACAGTGTGAAGAAATAATCACCCATGTTTCACAGACAAGGACTTAGATTCTCAGAGAGATTAAATGCCTTACTCAGTTTCACAAATCCCATGAATAGTAAGATGTTCTCAAAGCAACACTTATGAACTCCTCACAGTGCCTTCTGACAACAAAATTGTACTGTGTGTTATTGTGTATTGAGTCTTCCATTAGATAATAGAGGGTGTAAAAGAAGAACAGATCTTTTCATTACAGAGCTTGAGACACAACAAGAGGGACAGATAAAAACTGAAGCCATAGTACGGAACGATGGAATCTCAGGACTGAGATTCAGGGGAAGAAATCACTCTGGACTTCCAGTATGGCCAGATGGTTTTACGAGGAAGAAGCCATGCATGCAATGATGGAAAAAGGGTTTCAGACTTACAGTCTTCTCCCAGTTCTTACTTATTCTCCATAACTAAAGACAATTCCTTTGACAACATAACATGATGGTTAAGAATTGGGGCTTTGGATCAGATTAGCCTGGGTTTATAACATGGCTCTGCCACTTTACTAATTAATGAGTGAGTTGACCTTGAACAAGAAACCTTGAACAAGTGGCAAGCCTCTTGAAGCCCCATTGTCCTTCTCTGTCCAGTAGGAATAATAACAGCAGTATTTGACATTTAAGGTAGCTGTGAAAACAGAAATGTATTCGAAGGGCTTAGTATCATGCCAAATGATCTGCAAAAGCACAGTCAAAATTGGCATGATGATGATGTCAACTGTGATCATCACAGCAGAGGGAGGAGACTGGAAAGGAAGAAAAGAGGAATTTTAAAAGGTGATGGGGACTTGAGACAATTTTGATCTAATTAATACCTTATGGAGTCCAGTCAGATAGTAAGAAAATGAAGTGAATGTTGAATGTGAAGAAAGCCACATTCCCAGTAAGCCGGGAAATAATAGGTTAGAAAGATAAGGGTGTTTCATAAAAGGCAGAACAGCTGGATACTGGAGTATAGTGGTTTCCAAGGCATTTGTCACCCCACACACATATCAGTGATGATATGACCAAATATCTCAGTCCCTATGACTCTGTTACCTGGAACAGAGCTTTTACCAGACCTACAACTCCTCCTGTGACCCACCTAAGTCCTGTCACAGATCCCTGCCCTGATCAGAAGTCCCCACTTAAATCATAAGCCATGTCCACTTCCTCAGAACACCTAATCCAAGATCTGACTTTCCAAGTTTACAGTTTTGATTTTCTGCATATTATTCCCCTGTATCACAATGCAGTATTTTAAAAGAGGGTAGCCTTGGACTCCCTGCACTTACATTCTGTCTTTGGGACTTAATAGATTTTCAACCATGTCCAAACCTCCTTGGTCACCTCATTTCTAATAGGGGAAACTATTATCCATGGAATAGGAGCTTTTTGTTGTTGTTGTTGTTGTTGCTGTTGTTGCTTATTTGTTTTTGTCTTTTTTGAGACAGGTTTCTTTGTAGCTACAGCTGGCCTGGAGCTTGCTACGTAGGCCATGCTAGCCTCGATCTCACGGAGATTCACCTGCCTCTGCCTCCGAGTGCTGGGATTGAAGGTGTATATCACCACACTCAGCTGACATAGGGTTTTATAATGTTTAAATGTTTCGAATTATGACTGGTACAGAATTTAAGTGCTCAAAAGTAGGGGCGAGGGGTCTAGGAATATGGCTCAGTGGGTGAAGCACCTGCCACACAAACATGAAAACCTGAGTTCACATCCTAGCACCCACGTAAAAGTTGTGTGGAGCAGCCTGCATTCATCACACCAGCCCTGGAGGGGTGGAGACAGACGGATCCCTGGAACTAAATGGCCAGTCAGCCTAGGCAATCAGTGAACTCTAGGTTCAGTGAGAGACCCTGTATCCAAAAATAAGGTAGAGCATAGTTGAAATGTGGTCTCCACATGTGTGTATACACACATATACATCACTTACAAACATGCATACACATAACCACAAGGACATGTACTCACACACACACACACAGCTATGTGTGGTGACTGACACATACCTAAAATCCCAGCACTTGAGAGGCTGAAGCAGGATTATTAGTTGGTGGCCAGCCTGGTCTACATAGTGTGGTGAAGACTGGTATGAATTTGGGCTACAAAACAAGATTGTGGCTCCATAAACAAACAAACAAAAAGAATGTAAGTATCCAACAAATGTTCACCATTCTAATTTTCTCCTTGAAAAATTCCAGTTGTTATAAACAGCAAATAATGAAATGTCACAACTATTACTTACACAAAGCAATGAATAAATTGTGAATCTCAATGATCAGTTTTCATTCCATGCTTTCTCAAGCATGGGTGATTGAGAGGTCTGTTTTGAGATTTTTGTTTGTTTGTTTGTGTTGGCTTCTAACCATACAAAAGATGTTAGAAAAATCCATTAATAAAGGACATTGTTGCTATTAATGGCACTTAAGTCCAGTTGTCAAGTATCTCCCAAATCCTGAAAGTTAAAGAATTTTCAAGAAAAGTCTGCATGAATGCACGCACTTTGTATCTCTGAGTTCCACACGACAGCGTTTGGATGAGATAAACAGGAAGGATTTATACAGCAGGAGCAGAATTGCAATCACTGAGACACGTGGTTTTGCCCAAACGGCCCCTTGACTGTTTGCTTATATGTAGAAATGTGGAGTTACTGTCTACTGTGTTTCCTAAAGTAAGTCCTATGATTATTTATCATTGTAAAGCATACCCATGCTTAATTAGCTTAAAAATGAGGGTATATAGAGGAAAAATTATAATTTAGAGAAATCTTAGTAATGAATCCAAGATTTAGGAATACATAGTTACCTAATTTGAGATTAAGTGACTCAGAACTCAAGTGCAAAAAACGATGGTCCCTTGGAAACAGTAGTACTGAGTCAATTTGTTCGATAGGTGTGTCCTTCTAAATGGCAAGCTAATGGATAGATGCCTTCTCTAGCGTCTCTCTTGTTCTCTTCGAACTGTTTGAACCCTAAGACTCTCCATAGAAAGGGTGGGGCAGAGGGAGACAGTCACCCCTCCTACCCAGTCAATCAGCCTTAACTCCATGAGGGGGAAGGACTAAGGGGAGACACCTGGAAAGCAAGAGAGGAAGAGAGAACTTTGCCATCATGGGCTGGAGGCTGCAGATCTGGAAGGCTCAGCTGAGATGTAGGGAAAAAAAGCCCATGGGTGTCTATACGCTTGTAAGTACCTCTCACCATGATATGCCCTATTAGCAAGCCCAAATAAACATCTATATTCCCTAAACTATAGTTTGGAGGAACATTGTGTCAGTTGGTCCTGTGGAGGGTGGGAGGAGAAAGCCAAGAGCACATGGGCCTCCCAGAAGTAAATTTGACTTACACAGTTCAATATCCACCTGGAAAAATAAAATTAGTCTTGTCTCCTACCTCATACTATATGAAATATCAATCCCAGGTGGATTGGAGATCTAAATGTCAAGTTTAGCTTTTAAGAGAAAAGAGAAAAGTATCATGATAGGTAAAATTTTCATAAGTAGGGCTCAAAGAAAAATGTCGAATGGTTGGCCTGGGTTGAAGAAGAGACCACTAAGACCTAGAATGTTAGATCAGAATGGGAATGATGTGTTTGTGATTTGATAAGATGGGAATTTATTAAAAAGTTTTAAATTTAAGAACCCCAGTTTTGCAAAGGCCCTTTCCAAGGCCCTGGAAATCAATCCATCTGGTAATATAGTTCTATAAACTTCACAGATTCTAAGTTCCATACCAGAGCATGATGGCTATAGTCCTTTTCCTGTTCCATACCATTCTGTCCCACTGAGCTTTGGGTTCCTAGCAGCCAGCACTAGTCCAGGTCTTTGCAATTTCTTTTGCCTAAAGTTGAGTTGGTACAGGGACTGGATCAGTATGGGTTACGTGGCTTAGAGAAAAGAGAATTATGGCAGGGGAAAGACGAGACAGAGAGGGTATCATAGAATCCCTCCTTGATCAAATTTAGTCACAGGCCCCTAAGCCCCCACTTCTTCACTACATTTCAACACTGAAATCATGCACCCATCTCTACAAAGCCCACTTTTAGCAATAATCCTGCTAAATTAGCATAACAAGACACCCTCCCCACTTGCCAGGTGTGAAGGCACACTCATAATTCTAGCACTCTAAGGCCAAGGCAGGAGGAATAGAAATTCACAGCAAAAGTGGACTAGATAGCAATACAGAGTGACAGGGGTCAGGAAGACAGAGGGGAGAGGCAGAGACAGAGACAGATATCTGTCCCTTAGATATTTGAACCCCTGGCCTGCCTTCAGCAAGAATCCTATCAAGTCACTTTATGCAGAATTCCCCTTATCTCTGATGTTTCCTCTTGGTACTGACTAACTCCTTACCCCTACTCTTTTCCTTGACTCTATAAATTCCTGCTTGTCCATATAGTACTCAAATTTGAGCTCAACTCCATACTGAGTCTCTTTCTACTGTAATACTTTTTCTATCATTGAATAAAAATTATTTTACCACATTAACCAGTGTCCAGCTCTGGTCCTCTTTAATAGTAGTTAGGCAAAGCTTGATACCCACCAGCATATTAGAAATTTCTGATTGCCTGTGACAAACCAGAATCGCATGTGGTAGTGAATTCATTTTCTACCTAATTACCATTGGACCCAGTAACAATTATACATACTAAGTTCAGTGAATTTGCTGACAGCCCTCAACTCAATTGAGGGTGAGCTTTCTTTATAATCTTACTTCAGAAATCTAATCATAGCTTTAAAAGCTCAGAATGTTGCTTTCAAGCTTTTAAAATAAGTTGTGTTACTACAATGTCACAGTTCCCACACAGTGCTGGAAGTGATTCATTTTCTCGTTAGCTTGTGCTGTATATACTCTAGAAAAATGAGTTCGCATTTCTAAGAATACCTGATAGAAAAGAGCAGAAGTTTTTCTTTTCCTTCCTGTCATCTGAAGCCATTAAATCATGGGCAATGCAATATGTAGACAGCTAAAATAGCATGCTCATGCTTAGAGGCATATGGCATAGCAGGGTGTTTGTTTGCCTGGTATTAAACTGTGTCTCCAACTCTGAGGAAATTTTCTTTATAAATGCATGTCACTATTTACATAATCCTTCATCATGCAAACCACAAAGAAAAATTTAAAACTAAAAGACTAATTCTTCTTTCCTCTCGTTTATTTCTTGATTCTTAGATTGAAAAGTTGGCCAGATAAGAAGGACACACAGAATGACAAGTCATAAACTATTTCGTTGTCTCATCTCATAATTCTAGATGTGTCTGGGAAGATGAATAACAAGTGGAAGAATGACTGTGTCATAAAAGTTCATCCATTCATTCATCTGAGATGAATAAAAAGAACTTCACATCAAAACACAATTTACTTTTAAACATTTCTTGGTGGAAATTGGAATAATAGAAGAATTAATGGGAAATTCTTTGGAGGATGGGGTTCGTTGGTTTATGCCTTGAGATCAGCTCAGTTACTAGAATAAAACTGGGTTTAGTGCCAGGTAAAACCAACAGTATTTTTCAGTACTGCTTCTCTGGGCACATCTCTCTGGAACAGAGGTAAGAAACAGGAAGTAAGCAGCAAGCATCAGAAACAACAAAACTAGACCTCATGAAACATATTCACTTACCTCAAAAGAAATGCACCCTAACTCCTGAAAAGCTCTCAGAAATTTGTCTTTTACCATATTCAAGCAAGGTTGCTGACTGTTTTCTCAGTAGAAAGACAAGAAGGAAAAGATGGAAGGGACCGTTCGGCATACCTATCAACAGACTTCGAAAGCGGGGGCAGCAGCTCAACTGGAGGGAAGAATTCCAAAACCCAAAGTGAACAGATAACACTACCAACAAAAGACAAAAGAGTGTAAAACCCATTATAACCCAGGTCATTTGACAAGGGGGAAAGGCCCCACCTACTCCAACAGCTGTGCCGCCATGCTAAAGCAGAAAGCAGTCACTAACCTACGAGTGAAGATTGTAGAGTCACGAGTAAGTGGCTAACGTGTTCTGTGGTAAAATATGAAAAAGAGCAGCATAATCCAAAAAAATCCATTTCTTTACAACTTTTCCATACCTTTGGGATGACAAAGTATTTTATGACTTTCCAAGAGGGAAATATGACACACAGCATTTCTTAACTTTTTTTAAATTACAGAACTTGTTTTATTTAGGTTTGGGGGTATAAAATACCTTATATGATCAAGTTAATCAGAAATACACACTAGAAGCATTGCTGGTGTTCAAATATACTTAGCTGAACACCAAAAATTTGTGTGGGGGGTAGGGAGGGTGCCAGGGTGTTCGAGTGGTACATTTGTTTCTGTATATGCAGATACATAGGTCCATGTGCCATCATGTGACATCAGAAAAGGGCACTGGAGTCTTCCTTTACCACACTTCAGCTTGTGTTTTGAGACAAGTCTCTTGCTGAACCAGGAACTAATTATTTCAACTAGGCTGGCTGGTCAGCATGCTCCTGGGATCTGCTTGTCCTCACCCCAAACAGCTGGAGTCATGGCACACCTAGCCATGCCTGGCTTTTTTTGCATGGGAGCTGGGGATTTGAACTCAGGTCACATCAAGTGCTCTTACTCACTGAACCATCTCCCCCAAGCCCCTGTGCTCTTTTCTTTTATAACACAGAATGGTCAATGAGTGACAACTGAGCATAGAGTGGACACCCAGCCAGGGACTGTATTTCTGCCCACCCATCCTCCCAGCCACTCTGCAGTTCATTGTACTCATGACTAAATTCTAGCCAAAAGAGACCCCATCATAATCCACGTACTTTTCTCCTCTGTTTCCTGGATGCTGACATTTAAAGCAACCTTGGAAACCTGACATTGAAAATGGCAGAACCTCAATCAGACTGAGGCCCTGAATGTCTCTGTGTAATATGTGTGCATGCGCAGTCACATATACATTTCTGTCACCACCTCCTTTGACTACCCCAAAATATTATGTGAGCATAAAATAGACTTTTATAATGTTAAGCATAAAATGACCAAAGTAAAATGAGACTGTATTTGAAATAGTAAATTGTGTTTTGACCTGTGACTTGGGTAGGGCAAGGGACATAGCTGCCATAGGCTCCACAGCAATGCTGCACCTTATATTTCTATTTTGGAACATCATTCAAATTCAGTTTTCAAGTTTCTGTTTTGTATAAAGATATCCCAAGGGAGCCTATAAAGGTGGTGGCAGGGCAATGCCTTTCAAATACAATTATCTTAGGAGTTCGCACCAACTGCATGGTACAAAGCCCTTTAGAAAGAACCTAATGAGTTACTTGGAAAATTCATTCCATCCTCGAGGTGTCAGATAAATTAACACTTTAGGAGAAATGCCTATTAATTTTGTGGTTGTACAGACTCCCTGATCTCTAGAAATCCTGAGCAATATTGACTCACCAGACGCTGGTAGGCACCTGCCATATGTCCAGAGCAGCAGTCAACAAACACCAGATAAGATGTGAGGCCTGAAGTCCTCACTCAGGCCAAGGTAGAAAGCAGCTGGATTCATCTTCAGTGCCCTGATGCATAGCACCTTATGTGGCTGTGCCTCTGCTCACTTCCTGATTCGGTGGCCTGCAGTACAAGCCTGTGGCCTTTCAACACAGCACCCAGCTCTCCAGATTCTACAAGTATGATCCCAAACCAGCAGTATTCATTGCACCTGGAGGAGTTTGTTAGAGATGTGGGTTCTCAGGCCCCATCCTACAAAATCCTCAGGCCTACAAAATCAGAAACTCTGGGGTTACGGGTGGGACCCAGCAACCCTTGTTATACCAAGTTCTCCAGGTGTTCTGTCCCATCTAAAGTTTGAGAATCATAACTCCAAACCACCCATACTTTCTCTTCCCCTGCTTATATTATAATTTCCTTCTTCGAATTCCATCTCTACTTTCCTGAGAAGGTGACCAACTTAAGGCTTCATGTTAACTTATGGCAATAATTAAAACATTGATTCTCTGTGAATAGGCATTTTAAAGACCAGACTTTTAAGACACACTTGAGACTTCTACATTGAGCCTTGCAAGTAGGAATACCAAGACCACCACTCCTGCCTGCAGGCTATGCCAAACCCCAGCCAAGGGCTCAACCCTTACCAGACTCCAGGTTCCTTTTCCAAGGATGATAGAATTGTAGCCTCATGCTTCCCTAGAGGAAACCACCTACAAGTCAGGTGATGGCAACTCAAGGAAGCTGAAAGACTGTGGGACCATCCCAAAGTTGAACCTCCTTCTTGCCTAGCAGCCAAGACACAATACAGTGTAATGCAATGTAATATAATACATTATAATGTATAATGTATAATACATTATAATGCTGAACTAATGACTATAAAGCTTCAATTTTAGCCAAGCTATGTTACAGC
>NW_008360304.1:2731163-2736313 GCF_000622305.1 Nannospalax galili | reverse complement strand
CCCTCTCTCTCTCTCTCTCTCTCTCTCTCTCTCTCTCTCTCTCTCTCTCACACACACACACACACACATACACATACATACACCACTTAAAATAAACAAGGAAATCAGATAGAAGTACAACCTGAAATCCTCCCTCTGTAATGCCTCCTTGCCTCCTTTCTGGTGTGGTGTGGAAGGTAGGTAAATCTGGATGCCTGGTAAACAAGGTAGTATACAAAAACACCAGCAGAGTGACCCTTAAAGCAGATTTCTCAGACCTGTGTATAACAGCTTGGGCTCTCCCCTAACTTTAAGAAGGCTTGAAGTTATAAACAATACGAATACAGCCTCACATATCATATCATTAAATATTTTAAAATTATAAATCAACCTAAAAAGCATTGAATAAAATTTCCTCCTACCTCAGCAAATTAAATACACCCTCATAACTTGGAAATTCAGGTTCAAATGTGTGATTCTTAGACTGTGTTAGCAGTCCACATTGAATGTGATGTTAGAGGTGAAATTGTCCCCACTTGACCCCTTCTCTTCCCATCCTTGGATCTACACTCTACCAACAGTGCCTCCCTTGCTCACGTATATGTCCACCTATACGATGAAAACAGGAAGTAGAAATGCTTGGGCAGTTTAGGGTAAAAAGACCCCCAAAGAAAAGTGACCAGTTTCTTTCTTGGCTAAAAGCTGGAAATGCCCTGGAGCTTGCCAGTATACTTGACCTCATCTGAGGCAGGGATATCCGAACTGTCTAATCCAAAGATGTCTCTGGGTCCACCATGTCTAAAGGCTGGGGATGCCAAAGGCAGGGTCTGGTTTTTTCCTTATCTCTTGTCCCTGAAGTAGTGCCCTGTTCCTGGGAGCCATGCTGAGGACATGACCAAAACCGTGACGGACCTGGACATTTGGAATGGGAACTAGACTGACCAGCCCATTTCTCCCTCTACTCCTTTCTCCACTAAAGCTTTTTTAACTCCAGAGCAATGGGGCTTATTGGAATCCCACTCCCGGGTACCTCTCCTGCTGTACAGGAGCTCTGCCTGCTTTCTCTCTCTTAATATTTCTTTCTAAAGCTCACCCTCTGTGGTCTATGAATTTCATTCTTCAAATTTGTGAGACAAGAACCCAAAAGCCTCTGGCTTGAGATGGCTTTGGTGACCACTGAGTTTCTGGGACCTTAGTCTCTTAAGCTAAGAACAACAGAGCCAGGAAAGGCTCCTTCCCTCACAAAGATATCCCGATGTTCCTGTATCATATATGTGCAAGTTTGTCACCAAAACCCTTTAAACAGATGGTCTTTGGCCACCCCTGGGCCTGTGTATAAGGGAAGTCCACTCTGGAAGGGCAGACTAAATAAAGTTCACACAAGCTCAGGGTGGGACGTGTAAGAGGGAACCAGGATTCTGGGTGGGACTACTCCCATGGTCTTAGGAGAAGGGTCATAGCTCTGGCAAGGTCATAATGGGGCCTCTGAAGCACTGATCCCATGCAGGGGCCTTTCTTGCTGCTTCTAAGAACAGTTCTACCCACATTCTCAGATGTTCTGAGAAAAGCATTTTTATTCAAGAAAGTTTCAGAAACCCTGGATAGGGGAAAGCCATCTTGGCAATCTTGAACAAGTCTTAGCATAGTATCTTAGTTCAGACTTCCATAATGAAAATGAGAAACTGTGTGCTTTAAACAATAGATATTTATTTCTCTCAGTCCTGGACATCAAGTCCAAGATCTAGGTTTGAGTCGGTTTGGCTTCCTGGTAAGGGTTCTCTTCAGGGTTTACAGAGGGTCACTAGATCACTGTGTCTTAAAGGTAGGGTGGGAAGGAAATGCTACAGGTTCTTTCCTTATAAGGACATTGTTTATCCCATCTTGGAGGCCCTTGACCTCCTATATACCTGATGCCCTGCAAAAGCCCAACCTCCAAATACCACCTCATTAGGGCTGAGAGCTTCAACAGGTTAATGTTGGAGGGAGTGCTGATTATTTTCTGTCAATGTGACACAAACTACAGAAACCTGGGGAGAGGGAACCTAAGCTGAGGAACTTTCTCCATCGGTTTGGCCTGTGGGCATGTCTGTGAGGAATTTTCTGAATTGGTAAATGATGTAGAAAGGCCCAGCCCACTGCGTGCAGTGACATCCCTGGGCAGGTGGGCCTGGGTTATAGAAGAGCAAGCCAGGGGAGAACAAGCCAGTAAGCAGTGTTACTCCATGGTCTCTGCTTCAATTCCTGCCTTCAGGTTCCTGCCTTGAGTTCCTGCCATGTCCTCTTCCTATGATGGACTGTAGAGTGTCAACTGAAATAAACCCTTTTCTCCCCAAGTTACTTGTGGTCATGGTGTTCATCACAACAACAGAAAACAAACTAATACAGAGGGATGCAAAGACTTCATCCATAATACATAACAAAGACTATAAAGTCAAATATAAGACATATATGTGACTTTAACTCAGTCTACATACATATTTATTTATAAAACAAAATACCTTTATACTTTAGTGGATGATATTATTCCAAAGAAAATACCAGTATTTGTTTTAAATAATAAGGATCTTAAATCAGGCACCCTATATCTTTAGTTCTATCCTTTGACCAGAGTCTATTTCACCAGTCTGTGGTCTGACATGTGCTTATGATAAACACCATCCAAAACTTCTGAGTTGCCATGCATGGTGGCTTCAATTATTAGCCTTTAGTCCTAGCTCTTGAAAAGCAGAGGCATGTGGATCTCTATGAGTTAGAAGCTGGCATAGTCTACATAGCAAGTTCTAGGCCAGCCAGGTCTACATAGTGAGACCCTGTCTCAAAAACAACAACAAAAAAAAATAAAACACAAACAACCCCCCACCAAAATCCTGGGTAGAGATCTCCCTGTCTATCTTTCTGAGACCTGCCTTCCTTTAAATTTTTCTGAAGATTTTCACAGTTCTTAGGGATCAGTCATATATTTTATTCAATATTTACTAAAGCTATAATATTACCTCCCGGCAAAGCAGGTGACTGGATGGTGTGACTGGCAGCAAAACCAATCAGGAAATAAGTGGTTAAGTCTCTGACCTCAGAGAACAGAGTCAAAATAACTCTCTGAGTGTACCATTCTTCCCGGTCAGCATCTTACTTTGCCTTTCTTTCACTCTGGAGATAAACACAGGAAATAACTCTCTGAGTGTACCATTCTTCCCGGTCAGCATCTTACTTTGCCTTTCTTTCACTCTGGAGATAAATTCAGGAATGCAGAAACACAAATTAGATAAAAAGCTTGGTTTTCTGTGGCCTAAAGCAAAGTCTTCAATTCTTTTCTTCCCTTTCCCCATGCCTTACATTGGTGGCTGTTATGAGGATTTACATAGCATTTATGAAATCCAGGAGAGAAAAAATGTTGCAAAAAAGCCAAATGAAGTGTTTCATATTAAAGAACAGTAGTGGTGTGTACCTGTGTTTCCTAGAAAGAACATAAAGGCTTCCTAATCCTAGAAGTCACTATTAATCCCAGTTGAAGCCTCCCTCACAGCTGCCCTTCCTCACAGCTGCCCTTCAAAATTCCCAAGGGTTCCAGCCACACTGTTGCTGTGGCGACCACTGCAGCTACTTGCTCATTTCAGCTAAAAACCATATTCAGGTTGTCAGCCTGTGCCTCCAGCTGCACTTGGGCTCCGAACATTAAGGTCTCTGACATGGTCTTCTCAAAGCAGGTTATCAGTCAAACATGCTACAGTAAGAGGACGTTCAGACAGGGTAGCTCACTAGTACGAGAGCCACTCAGGGTTTGAAGATGTGACAATGGCCTTGGTCATCTCATTTATAGCCTAAACCTCAATTTTACAGTCAGAGGTTGGTTCTGGTGGTGTATCTATTGACAATGGGATTCTGGGGTGCTGATTGGTGCACACTGAAGCTACAAAAGAATAATATATGGAGTAGCATGCTTGCTTATTTCTCATTGAAAGTTAAAATCAATAGCTCTGGAATTTCCTTGCACGGTGGTCAGCAAATTATTTGCGTGGCACACACAGAACCAAATTTTGAATGGGACCATTACTAGGAGCCACAGCCAGGGTTAGGAAATAAGATTGCCTTGGTTGGGCAGACAGCCTGAGAGAGTGGGTTCAGAGCTCCTCCATCAGGGTAGCTGCTCAGAGCTCAGCAGACTGCCAGAGAGTATGGTGTTCTGGCCTCCCTCTGGCCTCCCTCTGGCCTCCAACTACCAGAGGGCCTGAGAACCCAAGGGACAACCTGACAACCCCTGGATCCTGCCTCCAAGTGGTGATAAGCTTCCCCTAATTGTGCCATACCATCCACCTACCTGGGATTTTGTGAGGCCCCTCTGAAGACCCCAGGGCAGATCTGGCTTTGGTAGAGTAAGGCTGATATTCTAGCAGACAGCCTGAGAAGGGGTTCAGACCTTCATCAGAGCTCAGCAGACCGCCAGAGAGTTCCAAGTTCTGCCCCCCCTGGCCTCCCTCTGGCATAGGGTTGACAATGCACAGGACTGCCTGAGAGACCCTGGATCCTGCCTCCACGTGGTGAAGAAAGCCTGAGTGTACCTGGCTTTGGTAGAGTAAGGCTGATATTCTAGCAGACAGCCTGAGAAGGGGTTCAGACCTTCATCAGAGCTCAGCAGACCGCCAGAGAGTTCCAAGTTCTGCCCCCCCTGGCCTCCCTCTGGCATAGGGTTGACAATGCACAGGACTGCCTGAGAGACCCTGGATCCTGCCTCCACGTGGTGAAGAAAGCCTGAGTGTACCTGACTGGAACCTGTATTGGGCTTCTGTGGGTACCCCTGAATAGCTGATCTGAAGCCATCAGTTCCCTCCAAAATAAACCTGAAAGAACCTGAACCCTACTTTACATAACCAATAAAGAAAGGATCTAGGCACCTGGATAATATAAACAGAAGCATACTTCAACTTAATTCTCATATCAGAATGATAAACAACAAAAGGAATTCATACACCAAAACAACAAAGAAAGAATAATAAAATGGAAAGTTAAAACACTATGTCCCCACCAAAGCCCACCAATCCTGTAGAAGAGTTCTACAAGGAGAACCCCCTAGAGATAACCCAGAACACTGAATTTAAAGGAACAATCATAGACATGATCAAAGAATTCAACAAATTTAAAGAACACACAAACAAACAAATCAAAGAGCTAAAAAG
>NW_008360304.1:2722860-2731005 GCF_000622305.1 Nannospalax galili | reverse complement strand
AAGAGATAGAAACATTGAAGAAAACTCAAGAAGAAATGAAGAAGGAAGTGAAAAACTCAACAAGCTAACTTGAAACAACAGGGGAAAGCATCAACAATAGAATGAATGAAATGAAAAACAAAATATCAACACTGGAAGATAAAGTTGAAGAATTGGACCACTCAAGCAAAATTATGGAAAAATTTTAAAAACACAGGAATGGAATATGCAAGAGATGTAGGACACCATGAAAAGACCAAATCTATGGATCATAGGAACAGAGGAAGGAGAATTTCAGGTTAATGGTGTTAACCAGATCTTAAACAGGATAGTAGAAGAGAATTAAGACCAAACTTGCGAATCATAGGCATACAAGAAGGAGAAGAATCCCAAGACAATGGCATGGACCAGATTTTCAACAGAATTGTGGAAGAAAATTTCCCAAACTTAAAGAAAGACATGCCCATACAAATACAAGAAGCATACAGAACACCAAACAGACAGGACCACAAAAGAAACTCTCCACGGCACATCGTAGTAAAAACACTACACGCACAAAACAAAGATAAAATTCTGAAAGCTGCAAAAGAGAAAGAACAAGTCACATATTAGGATTACAGCTGACTTTTCAGTGCAAACTATTAAAGCCAGAAGAGCCTGGACCAAAGTATTCCCAGGTTTAAATGACCACAGATGCCAAGCCAGATTACTATACCCAGCCAAAATGCCTATTACAGTTGAAGGGGAAAGAAAAATCTTCCATGACATAAAGAGGCTGAAGGAATTCATATCCACAAAACCAGCCCTTCAGAGACTTTTGAAAACAATACAAAGCTGAAGAAAAGAATGACTATACCTAAGGGGTTGCAGAAAGAAATTCAGTGAAGGTACAGCTGTGGAAAAGTAGAGCTATATCAAGAATGTAAACAGAAATAAGAATGACAGGATTCAATATACATCTTTCATTAATAACTTTAAATATTAACGGATGGAACTCCCCAGTCAAAAGACACAGACTAGGTGAATGGATTAAGAAACAAAACCCATCTTTTTGTTGTCTGCAAGAAACCCATCTTACTTTCAAGGACAGACACTACCTCAAGGCGAAAGGATAGAAAAAAAAATATTCCAAGCAAAAGGTACAAAGAAAAAAGCAGGGGTTGCAATTCTAATATCTGACAAAATAGACTTCAAAGTGAAACTAATGAGAAGAGATAGGAGGGTCACTTCATTCTGATCAAAGGAACAGTTAACCAAGTAGATATTACAATCCTTAACATATTTGCGCCAAACTCTGGTGCACCCAAATTCATAAAAACAACACTACAGGACTTTAAGACACAGATTAACCCCAGCTCAGTAATAGTAGGGGACTTCAATACCCCACTGTCTCCATTAGAAAAGTCAACTGGACAAAGAATAAACAGAGAGATGTCTGAATTAAATGATACCATGCATCAAATGGATCTAACAGGCATCTTTCAATTATTCCACCCAAACACCAAAGAATACACTTTCTACTCAGCACCTCATCGAACTTTTTCAAAAATTGACTACATACTGGGCCACAAAACAAACCTCAACAAATACAAAAATATTGAAATAATTCCATGCATTCTATCTGACCACAAAGAAATAAGGCTTAAAATCAACACTGGATGAAGCTCTAGTCACTACACGAACTCATGGCGATTGAACAACACACTCCTAAACAATGAGTGAGTCAAATGAGAAATCAAGAAAGAAATAAAAGAATTCCTGGAATTCAACAAAAAGGATAATACAACACAACACAACCTCTGGGACACATTAAAAGCAGTCCTAAGAGGGAAGTTTATAGCTCTAAGTGCCTACGTTAAAAAATTGGAAAGACCCAAAATAAATGACCTAACACTGCAACTCAAGGCACAACTCAACTCAAGAACAAATAAAACCCAAACCTAGCAGAAGAGAAGAAATAACAAAAATCAGAGCAAAATTAGTGAAATAGAAACAAAGAAAGCAATACAAAGAATCAATGAGTCTAAGAGCTGGTTCTTTGAAAAGCTGAACAAGACAGACAGACCCTTAGACCATTTAACCAAAAGAAAGAGAGAGCAAATCCAGATCAACAAAATCAGAGATGAAAGAGGAAACATCACAACAGACACCCCAAAAATCAAAACCATTACAAGGGAATATTTTTAAAACCTATGCACTATTAAACCTGAAAGTCTAAAAGAAATGGATGGATAGCTGAAATTATGGGAACCTCCAAAGTTAAACCAAGAAGAGCTCAACAGTTTAAACAGACCCATAACATATAAGGAAACTGAGACAGTAATACAAAGCCTCCCAACTAAAAATAGCCCAGGCCCAGATGGATTTACAGCAGAATTCTACCAGACATTTAAAGAAGACCTCTAACCAATACTGCTTAAATTATTCAAAAAGATAGAAACAGGGGGAGAACTCCCAAATTCCTTCTATGAAGCCAACATCACTCTAATACCCAAACCAAGTAAAGACACAACCAAAAAACAAAAAACAAAAAACAAACTATAGACCCATAACCTTAATGAACATGCAAAAATTCTCAACAAAATACTTCCAAACCACATACAAACACAGATCAAAAAGATCATTCACCATGATCAAGTGGGCTTTATCCCAGAGATGCAGGGATGGTTCAATATACGCAAATCAATAAACATCATTAATCATATAAATGGACCCAAAGACAAAAACTACATTGTCATCTCAATAGATGCAAGTCCTTTGGACAAAATTCAACATGCATTTATATGCAAAATCCTAGAGGGAATTGGACTGGAGGGAACACACCTCAAAACAATTAAAGCCATATACAAAAACCCTGCAGCCAACATCATTCTAAATGGAGAAAAACTGGAAGCAATTGCATTGAAATCAGGAATCACACAAGGCTGTCCACTATCTCCACTCCTTTTCAACACTGTGTTTGAAACTCTTGCAAAAGCAATAAGACAGGAGAAGGAAATTAAAAAGTAATAATTGGAAAAGAAGTGATCAAATTATCCCTTTTTGTAGATGATATGATATTATATCTAAGAGATGCCAATCCCAATCAAAATCCCCATGATATACTTAACAGAATTAGAAAAATGCATCCTTAAATTCATATGAAGGCACAAAAGAGCCCAGCTAGCCAAAGCAACCCTGGGCACAAAGATCAACGCTGGGGGATTACTATACCAGATCTCAAAGTATACTACAGAGCCATAGTCATAAAAACAGCATGGTACTGGCACAAAAACAGACACATAGATCAATGGAACATCATTGAAGATCCAAACGTGAGTATACACAATTTCAGCCACTTGATATTTGACAAAGGTGCCAAGAACACACAATGGAGGAAAGACAGCATTTTCAACAAATGGTGCTGCTGAACTGGATCCCCACCTGTAGAAGAATGAAACTAGATTCTTATATTTTGCCTTGCACAAAAGTCAACTCCAAATGGATCAAAGACCTCAATGTGAAACTGGAAACCCTGAAACTATTAGAAGAAAATATTGGCAGTAACTTACAGGATATAGGTGTAGGAAAAGATTTTCTAAATCATACAGACGTTGCTCAGGAATTAAGGTCAGCAATCAATAAGTGGGACCTCATTAAACTAAAAAGCTTCTCTACAGCAAAAGAAATAATTTAAAAAGTGAAGAGAAAACCCACAGAATGGGGAAAAAAATCTTCACCAGTGACACATCTGACAGAGGATTAACATCCAGAATATATAAAGAACTCAAAAAACAAAGAATTGAGAAACCAAATGACCCAATTAAAAGATGGGCTAAGCTCTCTCTGACCTACAGGATTCTCTCTCCGGGGTAAGTCAATTGGGCCCTCCAGGCCTTGACTCCCCCAGCCTCATTCACCCTCCCATCTCCCCTACCAGTCTCTCCTCCTAGCCTAGGTCCTGTCCCATTCCTTGTCCTGGCACCCCAGGCACCTGGAGAACCACTATTGTTGCCTGATCCTTTGCATCCAGACCAACTCAGTTCCATCGCAGGTCCCAAGGGGTACCCTGGGCTTAGCCCCATGCTCACCACTCTCTGCCTCCCTGGGTCTGCACAACCCACAGCATCTTTCCTGGACGCCAGGGCTGACCTTTCTGCTTCCTGGTCCTTTGAATCCAGACACACCCAACACCTCAGTGCAGTTCCCAGGGGCCTTTGGGGCCGCCTGCTGCCCCCATCTTCCTTTGCATCTCTGGGTGGCACAGCCACCAGCTGCCCTAGACCAGCATCTTTCCTGGGCCCAGATCCCAGGCCAGTTCAACCCCCAAATTCCTGAGGCCAAAATCTATCCTGGAGGGATCCAGACCTTAGGAGAAAGCCTGAGAGACTCTGATCCTCATCTGACTTGGGCCTCTGTGGGAACTCTTGAAGACAAAAGCAATCTGGCCACTCCAATATAAAATCAAAAAAGAGAACTGGAAGCTTAGATGAACCAGCTTTTCATGCCCAAAGCATAAACCACAAAGACACATAAAGTTCACAAAAATAAGCAGAAAACTTGAAGGCTTGAGTCTCACAGAAGAATCAGAAACTATAAAAGAAATTCACATGTCAAAATCACAGAGACAAAATAATAACATGAAAAACCAAAATAATATATCCCCACCAAATACCAATAATCCTTTAGAAGAGTATAATGAGAACCTCTTAGATATAATGCAGGACACAGAACTCAAAAGAACAGTTACAAACATGATAAAAGAATTCAGTGAATTTAAAGAACACACAAACAAGGTAATCATAGAGCTGAAGGAAGATAGGGATAAATTTCTGAATGAATTCAGAAAAGAGAAATATTGAAGAATAATCAGGATGAAATGAAGAAGGAAGTGAAACACTCAATTAGAAATGACAAGAGAAAGCCTCACCAACAGGATGAATGAAATGGAAAACAGAGTATCAAGACTGGAAGATAAAGTGGACTAACTAGACCACACAAGCAAAGATTATGAAAAATTTAAGAAACCACAGAATTGAATATGCAGGAATTGTGTGACACCATAAAAAGACCAAAATTATGAATCATAGGCATATAGGAATGAGAAGAATCCCAAGATAATGGCATGGACCAGAACTTCAACAAAATCGTGGAAGAAAATGTCCAAAAATTCTTAAAGAAATATATGCCCATACAAATACAAGAAGCATACAGAACACCAAACAGACAAGGACCAGAACAGAAACTCTCCATGGCACATCGTAGTAAAAACACTACATGCACAAAACAAAGAGAAAATTCTGAAAGCTGCAAAAGAGAAACAACAAGTCACATATAAAGGAAAACCCATTAGGATCACAGCTGACTTTTCAATGCAAACTATGAAAGCCAGAAGAGCCTGGACCAAAGTATTCCCAGTGTTAAATGACCACAGTTGCCAACCCAGATTACTTTACCCAGCGAAAATGTCTATTATAGTTGAAGGCGAAAGAAAAATCTTCCATGACATAAATAAGCTGAAGGAATTCTTGTCCACAAAACCAGCCCTTCAGAGAGTTCTGGGAGCAATACAAAGAGCTGAAGAAAGGAATGACTATACCCAAGGGGTTGCAGAAAGAATTCCAACAAGGATATAACAGTGTAAAAGTACAGCTACATCATGAATGTAAATAGAAATAAAAATTGTGGTCACCGGCTATGGCTGCTCTCCTCTGGCTATGGCTGCTTTCCTGCTCTCTTAGTTCCTCCGATCAGTCGTCCAGTCCGGACCCCAGGGCTGGTGAGGAGACTGTGTCAGAGGAGCTGCATTCAGACACAGGAGACCAGGTTAAGTGACACAGGTCTGGTTTATTGGAGGAAGGCACAAGCCTATATAAGGGTAGTGGTCCAATCACAGCACAGCAAGTAGTTTAAAGGTGAGGCATCCAAGGGTGGTGCACAGCACAGCAAGTAGTTTAAAGGTGAGGTATCCAAGGGTGGTGCTTAGGGAGTGGCAAGCTCTAGGCATCAGTCTCATGATCTGCCAATGGGAGAAAAATGCCACAAGGTGTTCCTTGTGGCTCCAGCAGTTGGGCTGTTGCCTCAGGCCTGCTGTATGGCTGTCAATAAGACTTTCACCCTAGGCTCAAGCCTGTCTCCCACAAAAAATGACAGGATTCAATACTCATCTTTCATTAATAACTTTAAATATTAATGGACTGAACTCCCCAGTCAAAAGACACAGACAAGGTGAATGGGTTAAGAAACAAAACCCATCATTTTGTTGTCTGCAAGAAAACCATTTCACTTTCAAGGAAAGATACTATCTTAAAGTGACAGGATGGAAAAAAAATATAGCAAGCAAATGGTACTAAGAAAAAAGGTGTAGAAATTCTAACATCTGACAAAATAGACTTTAAACTAAAACTAATCAGAAGAGATAAAGAGGGCCACTTCATTCTGATCAAAGGAATAATAAGTCAAGAAGATGTTACAATCATGAACATATATTCACCAAAATCTGGTGCACCCAACTTCATTAAAACAATACTAAAGGAATTTAAGACACAGATTAACCCCAACTCATTAATAGTAGGGGACTTCAGTACTCCACTGTCTCCATTAGATAGGTCAACAACACAGAGAGTCAACAGAGAGACATCTGAATTAAACAATACCATATATCAAATGGACTTAACGGACATCTACCAAGTATAACACCCAAGTACCAAAGGACATACTTTCTACTCAGCACCCCATGGAACCTTCTCCAAAATTGACCATATACTGGGGCACAAAACAAGCCTCAACAAATACAAAAAGATTGAAATAATTCCATGCGTTCTATCAGACCACAATGCAATAAAGCTTACAATCAACACCAGAGGAAGCCCTAATCACCACATGAACACGTGGAGATTACACAACACACTCCTGAATAATGAATGGGTCAAAAGAGAAGTGAAGAAAGAAATAAAAGTACTCCTGGAACTAACAGAAAAGGTCAATACAACACAACAAAACCTCTGGGACATGCTGAAAGCGGTCCTTAGAGGTAAGTTTATAGCTCTAAGTGCCTACATCAAAAAATCGGAAAGAACGCAAATAAATGACTTAATGTTGCAACTCAACACACTTGAAAAGCAACAGCAAACAAAACCCAAACCCAGCAGACAAGAAGAAACAACAAAAATCAGGGCAGAAATTAATTACGTTGAAACAAAGAAAACAATACAAAGAATCAACGAATCAAAGAACTGGTTCTTTGAAAAGATAAACAAGATTGACAGACCACTAGCCCAGTTAACCAAAAGAAAGAAAGAGCACCTCCAAATCAACAAAATCAGAGATGAAATGGGAAACATTACAACAGACCCCAGAAAGATACAGAACATTATAAGGAAATACTTTAAAAACCTCTATGCTACTAAATTTGAAAACCTAAAAGAAATGGACGGATATCTAAAGGCATGGGAACCACCAAAACTAAACCAAGAAGATATTGAACAGACCCATAACACAAAAAGAAACTGAAACAGTAATACAAAACCTCCCGACTAAAAAAAACCCAGGACCAGATGGATTTACAGAATGCTATCAGACATTTAAAGAAGATCTACATCCAATACTACATAATTTTTTCAAAGAGATAGAAATGGAAGGAGAACTTCCAAATTCCTTCTATGAAGCCAGCATCACTCTAATACCAAAGCCAGGTAAAGATACAACCAACAAGGAAAACTACAGACCCATATCCTTAATGAACATAGATGCAAAAATTCTCAACAAGATACTTGCAAACCGCATACAGACACACATCCAAAAGATCATCCACCATGATCAAGTCGGTTTTATCCCAGAGATGCAGTCAATAAACATCATAAATCATATAAATGGCCTCAAAGACAAGAAACACATGATCAACTCAATAGATGCAGAGAAGGCCTTTAACAAAATTCAACATGCATTTATTTTCAAAGTCCTAGAGAGAATTGGACTGGAGGGAACATACCTCAATGTAATTAAAGCCATATATACAAACCCACAGCCAACATCATTCTAAATGGAGAAAAACTAGAAGCATTCCCATTGAAATCAGGAACTAGACAAGGCTGTCCAAATCTCCATTTCTCTTTAACATAGTGCTTGAAACTCTTGAAAGAGCAATAAGACAAGAGCAGGAAATTAAAGGAGTAATAATTGGAAAAG
>NW_008360304.1:2721222-2722486 GCF_000622305.1 Nannospalax galili | reverse complement strand
TATACTGGGGCACAAAACAAACTTCAACAAATACAAAAAGATTGAAATAATTCCATGCATTCTATCAGACCACAATGCAATAAACCTTAAAATAAACACCAGAAGAAACCATAGTAACCACATGAACAAAGCTATAGTCATAAAAAAAACGTGGTACTGGCACAAAAATAGACCCATAGATCAATGGAACAAAATTGAACACCCAAATATGAGTAAATGAAATTTAAGCCACCTGATATTTGACAAAGGGGCCAAGAATATTCACTGAAGGAAAGACAGCATGTTAAGCAAAATGTGCTGGCAAAACTGGATCTCCACCTGTAGAAGAATGAAACTAAACCCCTATCTTTCACCCTGCACAAAATGGTGCAAATGGCTCAAAGACCTCAATGTAAAGCCTGAAACTCTGAAACTATTAGAAGAAAACATTGGGGAAAACCTACAAGAAATAGGTGTAGGAAAGGATTTTCTAAACCAGACATGAATTGCTCAGGAAACAAGGGCAAGAATTAACAAATGGGACCTCATTACACTAAAAAGCTTCTGTACATCAAAGGAGGCAACCAGGGAAGTGAACAGAAAACCCACAGAATGGGAGAAAATCTTCACCAGTGAGACATCCAACAGAGGTCTAACATCCAGAATATATAACAAACTCAAAAAACAGAGAATCAAGACAAGAAGCAACCCAATTAAAAGATGGGCTAAGGAGCTGAACAGAGAGTTCTCAAAAGAAGAAGTAAAGATGGCTATGAAACATCTTAAAAGATGTTCAACATCACTAATAATTAGGGAAATGCAAATTAAAACCACTTTAAGATTTCATCTTACCCCAGTCAGACTGGCTAAGATCAAGAGAACAAATGATACCAAATGTGTTGGAGAGGATGTGGGGAAAGGGGAACACTCATCCACTGCTGGTGGGGCTGCAAACTGGTTCAATCCCTGTGGAAAGCAGTGTGGAGAACTCTTTAAAATCTACAAATGAACCTACCATTTGACCCAGTTATACCACTCCTGGGCATATACCCAAAGAACTCATCCTATTGCAGAGACACTTGTACATCCATGTTTGTTGCTGTTCTTTTCACAGTAGCTAAGAGACGGAAGCAACCTAAGTGTCCCTCAATTGACGAGTGGATGATGAAAATGTGGTTCTTTTATATGATGGAGTTTTACTCAGCAATAAAAAAAGATAAAATCATGAAATTTTCTGGTAAATGGATAGAAATAGAAACTGTTATACTAAGTGAAGTAACACAGA
>NW_008360304.1:2718910-2721147 GCF_000622305.1 Nannospalax galili | reverse complement strand
GAAAAGAAAGAACCTGAAAGAGAAGAACAGTAGGAAACAGGCCTTAATAAGGGAGATATGGATAAAATTTGGGTTAGTTTAAGGGAGAGGGGAGGGAAGGGTACCCAAGGAACCTAGGGGATAAGGGGAAAGAAGGAGCTCAAGAGAGGTAGGACTGTAGGAGAAGGGTATTAGTAAGGGCAAAAGGGGGGAAATGGTGGCACCTTAAGTGGGAAATCTACGATGGAGGGGTGAGACAATGCAAGAGATGAATAATGCTTAGCTAGTTTTGAAAACCAGAGGGAACCATAGTACTCCTACAACCTACTGACAAATTATACATAGCAGATCAAGAAATACATGTCTAGGTAAGGTTTATCTGAGAACAACTGGTCTTTGCCCAAGACTTATCTACATGACACACAGTAATTAAAAGTACCAGATTGATGGAAGAACCTTCTTGGATGTTTAACAGACATACTTTGAGGCCTATACTAATTTGGTCAGAGGGATATAAAGGACAGTTTTTGCTCCTTGGCCTCCTAGGTCAACTAGTTTCAGGGGACTATGAGTATCTCTCAAAATGTCCTGTAATTGTGGTGGGTCACCTGTCCTCTTGATCAAAGAGGCCAAGGAGACCCCATGAGATGGACTTAAGCCAGTGTCCAGTCTACAAAGTGGAGGGTCAACACAGAGGAATCATTTCCTCCATGCTTCCAAGCGAAGCCAGCCATGGTCAAGCAGGACCATGGAACTGGTAAAAGAAAGGAGCCAGGGGCTCCTCCCAAACCCATGTAACCCCTTAGAAACAGATCCTCAAACGACCTTAAGAGTAAAAATAAATTGGTTTATCTGGGCCAACTGTATGGCCTTAAACATCCAAAAGGAAAGTATAACCAAAGATTAATGGGTTCAATATAATTTCTTAAGATTCCATATGTGTAGCTAAAGGCTACATAACAAGCAACAATGCCAGATAGGAGATACCTTCTTTTGTTGACCAGGGTATCCAAAGGGACTCCCAAATAGTAACCCAGCATAGAACTGGGAAAATGAACAGCATACCCTAATCTCATCTAAAGGAATATTGACAACTGATTGCCACTAGATGAGGAACAGCTGAACCTCCTAAAACAAAGACCTCTAGGTAGGCTGACTAGATTCACCAATAGGGCAAATAGTGGGGAATGGTTGGGGTACTGTCACAGCAGGCAGTAGCAGGGATATCTGAGTATAAGGGCTCTAGTGGGGGGAGGGAAGTTATGGGAGGGTGCCATCTGGGAAGTGAGTGTATAGTCAAATAAGATGGTATGGGATGTTCTGTGTGATATACACACACACACACACATACACACACAAAATCAACAAAGTTTTTAAAATGTATTATATTTGAGGAGGAAGCATGTAAATTTACGTCATGTTAATTGGTAGAGGTGATAAACATTACCACTGAAATCTACCCGATGACTTTATAGACATACACAGGCATCAAGGATCCAAGTGCAACCGATTATGACTAGTAATAACATACATACATACAGATTAGAGATGCATGCGCCAACATCTCAGTGCTAGTAGCAAAAATGATGATTCTTTCTGCAAATAACATTATATTCTAAAATGAAATGGAGATCTTTTTTAAAGGTTAAAAAACTCATTCAATTTAATGTCTTACAGGGCTTATACTGAGTTCAATATTTTATAACTGTGTTAACTCAACTGTGAACCTAGAAACTTGCACCCACTTGTGAAAGAGATGTACTCTTGCTCTGGAGTGTGTTACTGAATATGTTAAATCTATAGTGAAAGTCTTCTAATCATGTAGTTATTAAAAATTTAAAAAATAATGATTATTAAAATAAAAATTAGTAGATGCGAAAAACATTACCATTGAAATCTTCCTGATGACTTTATATCCAGGCTCAGATGCCAATTAGCTCAGAAAGCAACCAACTGTCACTAGTAATAATCAGATATATAGAGATTAGAAACACATGTGCAAACATCTTAATGTCAATAGCATTAAAATGAATTTTTCTGTATAAAAAAAGTATCTCTTAATAAATGATTGCTTGACAATTAAAAAAAAGATGAGGTAAAGATCTAAACAGAGAGTTCTAAAAGGAAGAAATAAAGATGGTTAAGAAACATCTCCAAATTAAACATCTGCAAATTAAAACCACTCTAAGGTATCACCTTACCCTAATAAGACTGGCTGGGATCAAGAGAATAAATGATACCAAATGCTGGCAAGGATG
>NW_008360304.1:2711790-2718342 GCF_000622305.1 Nannospalax galili | reverse complement strand
TCTTCCCAGCCAACTAGTCCAGCCTTGGAAGACAAAAGAAAAATGAGGAGGAACCCAATAGAGGGATGCTTTTTGGAAGTCCTTGTCAAGAAACTCCAGTGGACTCTCATGTGAACATTTGAAAAGTGCCTTGTTCTGACTTTTTTCAAGTTCCTTGTCTAGAACTTGTAATACTAATTACTCTTGCCTTTACTTCTTCACATCTCCCATTCATGATTCAAGGACTTTCTTCTTCCCTTAGAGACAAAAGTTAGGCAATTTGGGAGTCTTTTAGATAGACACACTGAAGGTGTACTCCAATTGCCTCACCCTGTGTCCCTGTTTAGCATGGAAGAAGGCAGAGCGGTCTGCATCCCGATTCCCTATCAGCAATTTGGGTAACCCCTTCAGAGGATGGTGTGATAAGAATAGGAGGTAGGAACTGGCTAGGCAGTTAGGGTAAAAAACCCCAAAGAAATGTAGCCAGTTTCTTGGCTAAAAGTCAGAATGTCCTTGGGCCTGTTAGCAACATACTCTGTTCCAAAGGCCAAAAATGTCAAAAGTATTTGTATCTAATCCTTAAAAGATATTAGGGTTACCTCTTCAGAAGGGGGAATGTTGGAGGGGAGGGAGTGGGCATGGATTTGATCAAGACATCTTATATGCATGTATGAAATTCTCAATAAAGTTTTTGTAAAAATTAAAAAAAAAAAATTGCCTTGGTCTTGGTGGTTGTAATTAAAAAGGAAATTATCCTGGTAGGCCTACTTAACCTGATAAGCCCCTTTCAAGGTAAAGCAGCAAAGACGTTCCACTCTTCCAAAGAACATATAGTCTATGTAATACAAAAATTAAACCTCTGGGACTAGTCAGTAAAGTTTTGCTGCACAGCATAATGACCTGAGTTCAGTCCCCAGAACCCACGTGAAAAAGCCCAATGTGGTAGCATAGCAGACACTTGTAATCCCAGCCCTGTGGAAGAGAAGGCAGGAGGACCTCTGGGACTCACTGGCCAGTCAGCCTAGCCTGTTGGGCAAATCCCAGTTCACAGCAAGAGACCTTGTTTCCAGAAACAAGGTGAACAACTCCTGTCAAACAACACCCAAAATTGTCCTCTGGCCTCCATACATACATGCACACACATATACGTGCATCTGCACACACAAATAGGCACATGCATATGCACACACTGCTGCATTAAAGAGAAATTTCACTCTTAGAGCAGTTCAATCAAGAATTGGCCTGATGTTGCTCCGAGGTGTTCTGAGTTCTCTATTCTCGTCTACTTTCCTCTTCTATTCTCCCTGACTCTAAAATAGGGCTCCTCTCCTGTTTATTGATCAGCCTATCAAGCACGGTATGACAAAGACAGGGACAATCTTTGCTAATAGTTTATAAAAGAAATAGTTGTTTTCTGACCCTACTGACTCAGAACAGCACACAAAGCCACAAACAGATGCCATCAACCCATGCCCCTGTTTTGCTTGCAACGTTTATGGAGATTTTTGTTTGTGATGTCATTGTTGTTTTTAATATCATCACTGTCACATCTCATCCACACATACATTGCTCTGAGTCAGGGGCATAACTGAGTCCCAAATAGCAAACATAGTATAAAACAAAAGCTATGCACTCAGCTTGGTTTGTAGGAGTTAGTTACATTGGGATTGCAAAACATTCTAGGACTGATTACATTGTTTTTCTTAGAAAGAGTACATAACTCTAAATGTTCTCAAAATATTTGATTAACTTGATTTAAAGGGCTTTGTAAATTTTCAATTTGTAAAGGCTTCTTTCAAAAGGTCTTTCCCATTAAAAGTCACTCCCCAAAACACACACACACACACACACACACACACACACACACACACACACAAGCTACACACCAAAAAAGAATCATGTCATTTGAAAGGAAACATTGAATATGTAGACACTACAAAAACAGTTTATAATGTATATAATATCATATTTCCTTTCAAAACTTACCAGGTATGAAGAAAATTCATGCCTTATTATAGGGTTGTATGCTTATTAAATAGGCCTAGTTAGCACAACATTCCATAAAGTCTGTTGCCACCTGATATTGCCACTCTTGATAAGTAAAATCCATTCAGAAACAAAACAATTTTCTGAGAATGAGATACATTCCTAAATATTTACATGTGTAAATGGTAAAAAATAAAAAAAAACAATACCAGGAGGAAATTCTGATGTTGTCTTCAGTGCTCTCTATAGGCTCAGATCTATATCTTATTTCTAAGATAATTATTTCAAATTTGATCTTTACCCTTACAACCAGTCAAGATCATGTTTCAGTGCCATCTTGTTTGCCCATTCCTTAGTTTCCTACTCATCTGCTTTACACAATGTTAGGGGGTGTTTGGCTTAGTAGGTAAAAATGTAAAACAGTTCTGTCTCCCTAGAAGCACTGAGCTACCACACTCATCCATCAGGAAGAGGCATTCCTACTTTCCTTCTCCCCTCATAAGACAGGAAATCACATGTAAGTCTTTGATCCTGTGGAAGACTGTGATAGTGCTTTGAGAATCAGAACAGGTGAGTTAAGCAGAATGGTTTAATCATTAAAGCATGAAACTCTCATGTATCACTTCTCCCAGAGCTCTGATATGAGGCCCAGAGCTGGATTTTAGGCTATTCAGAAAAGAAGCAATTTCTCCAGACTAATAGAACAGGAGAGAAGATAAGCTTTAGGAGCAAGAAAGAAAGTTCAGTAAGATTTCAAGAAGAGAGAACTATGGAGGACAGAGCCAGTGACACATTAATTTGAATAAGAATAACCAAAGGGCTTCTAAAATCATGGCTAATCAGCATCACTTTTAAGTTGGTTGATGTGATCTCTGGTTCCTCCACTCTCTTGGCTTTGTGGGTTTCTGGAATGGAGGTGGGAGGTCTGGCAGTTCCTAATATGAATGTAGTGCTGATATAAAAGCTTTTTCAATGTCACAGGGGTGATGGGAAGAGTAATGAACTATTCAGTTGAAGCATAAATTTTGACTCAAAGACAACTTGAAATGCAAACCTTTAAGGGTCCTGAGTGACACTTTGGAGTATTGCCACCTGTGGGTTGCACTGCTGATTATGCCCTGTCTAGCACAATAGGTGTGAGTCAGGAAGAACTGGCCCCATCAGAGTAGAAAGTGATCCACCAGGCAGTCAGGCTTGGCATGCTGAGGTAGGGCAGTCCCTCCCTATCCTGTCTTTCTCCCCTGGCTCCTTCCCCTTGTACCAGCACTGAATGCAGGCTAATACCTCTGCAAAGCAACAAAGAAAAAGAAATTTGGGTCTTCTCTCTCCAAAGTCATTTCTCTTCCTTTCGCTCCCTTTCCCTGTCCCCGCCTCTCCTGCCACCATGTCTATGCCACAGGGACTGATTCATGTTTTTTTAAAAATTATATTTTTTATTATTTTTTAATTATATGTACGATGGCTAATCTTAGTTGTCAATTTGACTGGATCTGGAATCATTGAAAAAGCAAGTCTCTGAGCACTCCTGTGAGAGACTTTCTTTTTTATTATTTTTTGAATTAAAAAAAAATATCCTCCAGTCTGAGACCCCAGTCTGTCTACAACGTTACCTCTGGTATGTTGGACATTGTTCTTTCCACACGGGGTGTTCTGTGACCGAGTCTCAGGGATGTGGAAGGCCATGCTTGTGTTTACCTTTGCAGATGAGTTTCTCTTCTCGACCTGATCTTAGCTGTTTATTTCAGTGATATCTCATAATTCTTGCCTGGGAAGACTTGCATCTGTTGGTGAGAGGAGGCAGGTTCAGCACGCTTCTCCAGTTGCCACCAAACAAAGGTGGGGTGGCGCCTTCTGCGCATTCCTCAGGCTCGCATTTGCCTTCCTGTACTCAGCTTCAGGGCTGCACTCTACACTTCTGCTGTAGTCTAGTCTTCACAGGATGCATCTGGGCCCTAGACTTGTCTCTGCAGCTTAGTCTGTCTCTTTCCACATCACTGTTCTTACAGTACCTGTGTCCGGAAGGGGCAGCATCTCTGTGGCAGTTATCACTGACCCCAGCCTGGTGCAAGAAGTGTGGTTCAGCTGGGTACCAGTCGGCAGTCGTTTCTGGCTGCTTCTCTATGGAGAATTTTGTAAATCTTCCCTCAGCTTAATTATTTTGCCCATTTTTCTGCTGCCCTTGTGTATTTTTTTTTTCTGTATGAGTGTATTGTCTGCATGTATGTAAGTGCAGCCATGTCATGCAGTACCCACGGAGGTCAGAAGAAGATGTTGGATTCAAGGATGGTTCAACATATGCAAATCAATAAATGTAATAAAACACAAATAGAATAAGAACAGAAATTATGTGACTAACTCAATAGATATAGAAAAGTTCCTTCATAAAGTTCAATGGATATCTCTTCATGATAAGAGTCCTAAAGAAATTAAAAATACAAAGAACACATCTTGACATAGTAAAGGTTATATATTACAAACCTAGAGCCAGCACTATATTAAATAGAGAAAAACTGCAAGCCTTTGCTAAAATCTGGAATGAGACAAAGATGTCTAATTGCTCCAGTCTTATTCAATATAGTCCTCAGGTTCTTAGAACAATATGACAAGAGAAAGAAATAAAAGGAATATTAATGCAAAAGGAAGGATTCTAAGTATCTCTATTTATAAATAATATGATCTTATACTCAAAGATTCTAAAAACTCCACCAGAAAACTTGTAGACCTCCTAAACACTTTTTAGCAAAGTGGCAGGAGAGAAAATCAACACACAAAAAAATCAGTAGCCTTTCTGTATGTCAATAATCAACTTTCTGAGGAAGAAGTCAAGGGGAAAATTCTCATTTACAACAGCTTAAAATATATAAAATGCTTAGTAAAGCCTGTAACTCTGAAGCTATTAGATGAGAAGGTAAATGTATGCTATAACATATAGACACATGTAGGACTTTCTAAATGACTAAAGTATCTATTATCCATCCATATTTCTTCTTTTGAGACTTCACTATTCAAACCTGTAGCCAAAACAATACTCTTGCCATTCTTCTGGTTACCTAACAGAACTAGATGATGAAACCTTATTACTAAAGACAGCTCATACCTTGGCTGTGAAATATAAAGAAAGCAAGCTGGAGCTGAGCTAGAACCTTCTTCCCTGCTGGCTAGCTTTAATAGTGCTGGAAAGTGCTATGTAGACTTCTAGGGGAGAAAGGGCATCAATAATCTTACCCAGATGTGAACCCTACAAACTATGATACCAACCTTCCAGGTAAGGTGTGCCCACTTATGTCATAGTTGCATGACTGTATGGTTGTAGCCAACCACTCTTTGACTAGATTTGAGGCCCACTCCACAGGAAGGAATCCAAACTTGGTACTATACATAAAACCCATGACAGAGGAGGTCATAGGAGCTAAAGTAGAACTTAATTCTGTTGTTTAGATAAACTGACATAGTGTTGAACAAACTTCTAAATATGTGTATTTATTCTCATAGACACTTAACACCACTCTCTGCCTTAACCAAAGAAGCCTCTCTTTCCAGTGAAACTGCTCTGAAGGTAGAGACTTACAGCTGAACAAAATTTGAGAATAAGTGACAGTTGATAAGACAAGATATTCAAACCATTCCATCCAAACTGATTCAAGGAACATTGCTGAAGAAGGGGTGGAAAGTTTGAAACAGCCAGCAGACAATGCCACTTCTGAGCAATACACAGCCATTGCAATCACAAACTATCAGCAACTGCAGACGATTGTACTGGGTCTTCTCAAGAATAAGCCCATCAATATATAGGCAAGGATGGAGAAGGGATTCAGGAGACCCCCCACCTCTCACTGTTGAACTACTTCCTATGGAAAAAAGGAATTGTGGCCTTCGGTTGCATAGCCTACCAGGTTGTAATGGAGAGGCCCAATCCAGTGGTCACACCGATGGCCCTGGTTAAACTAAAGGAGTCACAAAACCAAACCAAAAGTCATGAATCTGGGAAAGGGATGTGAGGGGATTGATAGGCATTAGAGAGAGATCAAAGAGGGTGCAAGGAGAAAGTAACTAGAATGCTTTAGATACATGCATGAAATTGTCAAAGGACTAACTTAAAAACATTTAAACATACAGAGTACATATATAAACTATATATATACCTTAGGAGTAAATCTAACCAGGTAAGTAAAATATGACTACTATTAAAACCTTAAAATACTGAAGAAGGAAACTGAAGAAGGCACTACACTGTTGGCCATGGACCAACAGAATTAATGTTCAAAAATAGCTATATTACTAAATGCAGTATACAATTTCAATGCAATCCCCATCAAAATTTCAATATTCTTGATCAGTACTGAATTGATTTCTCAATTGCTCTGTGACCAATATGTGTGGTGTCTTCAGCAATAGGGTCTTACCATCAAGTTCTGCTAGGCAACCAAGAGCAATGGCAATAGTCTGTATTACTTGGTGGGATCTCTAGGATACCTTTGACCAACAACTTGAGGTGAGGTACCCCATACCTGGTACTGGCCTTTTTATTTGGGAAGCTATGGCTTCTGGAATAAACAATTTCCTATGTGAGAAAACTCCAGTTAAGCA
>NW_008360304.1:2681846-2711780 GCF_000622305.1 Nannospalax galili | reverse complement strand
TATATATAATTTCTCACATGTGTATGTTTTATAAATAAAAGGATGAATCAAGATGGTACTAATCAGAAAGGTTCTACCTTAATGGTTATCTCTCATAGTACTAGAAGTGCTATGCATGGTGCTAGGGTCAGAGAAGTCATCAACAGTCCTACCCAGCTGTGAATCTTGTGTACTACAAGCTCATGGGTACAACAGTGGCACAAATATTATGGGGGTAACCACCTACTTTCTGCTAGGATTTAAAGTTTGCTCTACAGGAGGAAATGCATGCCTGGTACTGAAAATCTGGCCAAGAACCCATGGTTGGTGAGATCACAGTCCCAAGGGGTGAATCTACTATGTTATTTTGCTATGTGAATATAGTATCAAACTGCCCTCTAAATCTCTATCTCTATATTCATAGATAAGTGCAACTCTCAGACTTCATCAAAGAAGTTTCTTTGTGAAAAAGATGACGGTTAACACAAAAACTCACAACTGGTCAAAGTACAGAGAATAAGTGACTATGGAATGCTCAGGTACAAATGGGACATCTGTATCATACCCACTCCCCCAAGACTCAGGGACCATGGGAGCAGAAAGATTCTAAGAGTCAGAGGTAGGGGAAAACCAGAGGAAAATAGTGTCTTGTGAACATGATAGGACCATTCCACTCATGAACTCACAGCAGCTGTGGTTGCCTGCACAAGACCTGCATAAGATCAGGCCAGTCAACATTCTAGCATGGAAGGGGGAGGGGAATGTGAGGCACCCCCGCCCTTAACTGAGGAGCTATGGGCAGTTTATGGCTTCTGCAAGAGGAAGAATCTGTTTCTTTATGGGTATAGCCCGTGGTAGATCAACCATGCTCCAGTGGATGGTCCCACACCCAGAAGTTTATGAACAGCACAAATTGGAGTTGATAAGATAATAGTTCTTTGAAAAAAGGGGACATGAAGTTGGGGTGGGGTAAAGAGATAGAGGTGAATCTGGGATGGGTTAAGGGGAGGAACTGGTATGGATATGATCAAAATACATTGTATAAAAACCTCAAATAATTAATGCAGATATTTACTTTAAAATAATTTTGACATTCTTCACAGAACTGGAAAAATAATCAATCTTAAAATTTATATGGATACACCTAAGACCCCAAATAGCCAAAGCAGCCCTAAGCAGAAAGAGCAAAGACAGAAGTATTTTAATACCTGTTTACAAATTATATAGAGCCATAGTGACAAAAACAGCATGGTACTCACATGAAAACAGATGTGCAAACCAATGGACTAGAACACTAAGAAATAAACCCACATATTAGAAATAAGATATTCTTTACTGGATATCCATATGTAGAAGAATAAAACTAGATCCATATCTCTCACCTTTCAAAAAAAATCAATTTAAAATGGACCAAAGACTTTAATATAAGACCAGAATCTTTGAAATTGCTAAAAGGAAACATAGGTAAAACTCTTCAAGATATAGGAACAAGCCAGAACTTTCTAAAAAGAACTCCAGTAGGATAATCTCAAGAACTGATAAATGGGAATGCATTAAATTAAAAAGCTTCTGCACAGCAAAAGAAACAATTACCAGAGTTTAGAGACAGTATACAAAATGGGAAAGGAAATCACTGCCAACTATATATTATAGATAGATTCTGGGGTTAACATAAAAAACATATACTAAAAATAAGATTAAACACCAAAAATAAACCCCAAACTTATTAAGCAGTAAAAGCCTTAATGAACTGAATAGACAGTTCTCAAAAGAAAAGAAATGCAAGTGGCCAATAAATATTTGAAAATAGTTTAACATCCTTAGCCATCAGGGAAACAAAAATTAAAACTGCTTTGAGGTCCCATCTGACCCCACTCAGAATGGCTATCATAAAGGAACAAGCCAGAACAAATGTCAGCTAGGGTATGAGAAAGAAGGAAACTTCATTCACTGCTGGCGGGAATTTATCCTGGCATAGCTCCAGAGATGTCACTATGAAGATGTCTCAAATACTTAAAAATAGAACTACTATATGATCCAGGTGTATGACTACTGATTATGTGTTCAAGGACTCTAAAATTCTCCACAGAGATATTTGCACATCCATGTTTGCTGCTGCTGTATTCACCACAGCTAGGAAATGGATCCAGTCTGATGCTCATCAGCAAATGCATGAACAAGGACAATGTGGTACTTATACACAATGGGATTTTATTCAGCTATAAAGGAAAATCAAATTATGACATTTGTAGGAAAATTGATAGAAATTAAAATTATTATGTAAACAAAATAAGCCAAACTCAGAAGAATAAATATCATATTTTCTCTCCTTGTGAAACCTAGATCTAAATTTTTGTGTGTGAGTGGGTATGTAGGCCATGAACCTAGAAAGGGGACCATGATAGTGGGAGCAGAGATCTTAAGGAAAGGAATCAAGAGGAAGGCATAGAACACCGCTGACATGAAAGGAGAAACAGCTCTGGTAGGATGGAACCAGCAAGGTGGGGTTGGGGGGAGGGGCAGTGAGATGATAGATCAAAGCAAAAATACCATCCAGAAATCCTTTACTTTATATATGAAACTTAAAATTACTTTTGAAAGTTATGAGAGATGGTTCAGTGGTGTTGATACCTACTATAAGTAGAATACAGTTGGAACCACTTTAATTTGAAAGTTCAAATGGAATATGTGAGCTGCTAGTGATAGATGTCTTGAGAACCTCCAGAAGGCTGTCACCTGCTGGATCAGATGGACCAACTGTGTGATGGTGCAGCTCTTTCCCCAGCTCCCTAATCTCAGCCCCTGCAGCTGCTTCCACAGAGGCAGGAAAAGGGCCATTTCAAAGTTCTTTTTCTGGGAACAAATACTTGTGAAGACTCTTAAATAAAAACAAAAGTTTGTTATGAGACTAAGGATGTCCCCTACCTGTACAATACCAATAGGTGGGCCCTTATACCAAAAGATCAACAGCGACTCTTAAAGTCATAATCCATCACTACCTTGCTGCAGAGCCAACCAAGCATCATACAATGTGATCAGTGTCAGCCTGATAACAATCTGCTTTTCTTGCTTGCAGAGAGGAGGGCCGACAACCTCTGTCATGATACCTAAGATGTCAAGACACTTAAGATGCTAATCTGAGGTTATGGACCATGCTGGTTTGAAGCTATGCTATCACCAGACCTGGTTGGTCAAGCTCTAGAACAGCATTTCTCTTCATGCCTATCTTTAAGAGATTCCCAAACAATATCAAACTCCCCTCTGTTAAGACTCTCAGGGTTATATATACTGTTTTATTGTTTTTGGTTTTGTCTTGAGACAGGGTCTCATGTATCTCAGGCTGGACTTGAACTCACAATGTAGCTGAGGATGTCTTGAGCTTCTGATCCTCCCGCCTCCATTTCCTTAGTACTGGGATTACAGGTACCAGGGTTATTTATATTGAACAGTAATTCTAAATCGTCCTGTATTTTAGAAACAAAACAAAACAAAGCAAAACAAAATCATTCATATTATAAATCAATGGAAACTCTGTGTGGATAACCCAAACACACACAAAGCAGATTAGGCAGGAAACCTTGTGGGTCAGAGGCTATCAGCGTGCCCAGTTTGCCATATTCTCTCAGGACCTCGAACAGTGCTTGGTAAATAACAGACTCATGATGATTCAGTCTCCTTACCATTCCCAGTGTCAGGCTGCATTTGATGGTGGGGTCGCTGATCATCTGGCTCTCTGCCTCCCTGAAGATGTCCTAGACAAGAGGCAACACAGCTGCCCTAGGCTGCTGAGTCATCTTCCTATCAGGAAATTGTTTCTGCTTTAGCTAAATAGGTAGGCAATTTTCTGCCCATTTCAGAGAGAAAACCTAAGTTTAACAATGATTAAATGTACAGCTCAAGGTTATATGCAAACTCTGGCCCAGTTAGAAATAAAACCCAAGTGGTTCCTAACATTCAATTCTATGCTTACTTCTGCAGAGGAACCTATCTTTGTAATTTACAGATATTGTTCCCAAATCACTCGCTGAAAATTCTGCCCAAATATTGAAGGTAAAATAGCTTCATGCATCCAATAGAGAGATAGTATGCATAAAAAGAAATTTTTCCCACATGAGGAATGAATCAGTGTAAAAAACATTTGTTCGGTCGTTTCATTATAAAATAAGAGCATTCCTCCTGGCTGCCACAAAAATCCAAACGCTCCATTTTGTTACTAAACAATCCCTTTAACACCAATCCAAAAATAAGTCACAATGTTAAAGCAAACATCTTGCAAGCCAAAGTAAAAGGACTGTGCCAAATTTATCAGAGTTAGAGGGGAATTGTGTCAGAACTGTCTATGAGAAACTTTCTATTAGATCACCAGTCAATAGGATACCAGCATCTGCTGATGCCAACTGAAAGGCATGAGTAATAACAGACAGCTTTAGAAAATACATTTCCTTCCACAGTTAGCGATGACTCACTAGAATTCTCCAGATACTATACCACACGGATGACTCAAGTCTACCAAGGACAGAGCACAATCAGTTCTCTTCTTGTGCCAGGATTTCTCCTTTCAGTTATCATTTCTTTGTAAGCTTACTTCCAAGACAGAAAATCTTGGTCTATTCTTCTTCTTTAAAAAAATAATGGTATGTAGGGGCTGGAGAGATGGCTCAGCAGTAAAGAACACCGGTTGTTCTTGCAAAAGACCTGGGTTTGAATCCCAGTACCCACATGGCAGCTAACAACTGTCCATAACTCCAGTTGCAGGGGATCTGACGGCCTCTTCTGTTTTCCACGGGCACTGCACAACATGGGTGCCCTTACCTACATGCAGGCAATACATGCATACACATAAAATAAAAATAATAAATATTAAAAAATAATGGCATGTGTTTTAATATAAAGTTATTTATTAGAGTGTTGCAAAAGAACAGAGATTAAATGCTGTACTTGATGCTAAAAACAATCTTCAACTGGCCCACCTCCTACCACTTGGGAGACTGTGTTGGACAATAACCATGGGTAATTTCCTCTGGACTATGGATTGATCTGTAGAGCTTCTTGCAACTGTGTCAGAACAATGGCTTGCCCATGTAAATTCTTAGTAGTCAGTGGTGGTCTCAAAGATATTGAAACTATAAAACAGTTCATATAATTGTTCTTCTCAATAGTGCAGGAACCTTCCAGTAAAGGTGTCCACACTTATGGAGTACTTTTCTTTCTATCAAATACCTCATTCCATCTCCACATTAATTTTCCCAAATGAATGTTCTGATTATTACATTAGTTTAGTATAGTGATAAAACCGGTCTTAGAATCAGATCATCTGTCTTCAAACTCTAAATACATTTTTCAAATCTCTCATATCTGTGACATGGAGTTTGAACACTGTCTGTATAAGTTTTAACTTTGTGTTAAAATGAATATTAATAAAATGAAGTATTCATAATTAAGAGCATATGCTCAGGGGAGAGACCTTGGATTAAAGTCCTGATTCTGCTTTTCAACTGTCTGAAAAATTGCAATAGTTACTTAGATCTTTGTAGCAAATCACTGCAAAACTTTCTGCCTTGTGACAGCATTAGTCATTTTTTCATCTTTCACAGTTTCTATAGGTCAGAAACTGGGGAGCAACCTGCTTAGGTGATCCTAGAACAAGATCTTCCATGAGGTTTCAATAAGATATTATCTGGTACTGGAAACTGGACAGGGGCTGGATGATGCACTTTCAATAATCTTACCTTGGAAGTTGTATGCCATCACTTTTGTCCTAGTCTATTGTCAGACAGGCCAGCCCCAATTCAGTGTGAGAGGGGCAACTCAAAGGTATTAACCCCAAGAAGTAAGAATCACTGGCGCTATCTTTGCAAAGCACCACCACAAAAAGCCTAACATGAAGCTTTATGAGTTACTGAATCCTTAGTATCTTTAGTTCTTGAAAACTGAGAATGACAACATACTAATAGGGTTGTTAAGAGAATTCATGAATTCATGGATATAAAGTACTTGGCATATAGTAGGTCTCAAAATAATACTACATACAAATACCATTTTAATCCAGTCACAGTGAAACCATTTAAGAATCTTCCCCAAGGATGAAAGAATTAAGTACAGCAAGTAGGTAAAAATATAAATTCCAGGCCTCCCTGCTCTGCCTCATTGACTTCATCTTACATGTATGAGGATTCCTCATAATATTTTAATTTGAATAAAAGATTATTGAGCTAGCCAGGTGTGATGACGCACGCCTGTAATCCCAGCATTTAGGAGGCAGAGGCAGGCAGATCTCTGTCAGTTCAAGGCCAGCCTGGTCTACATAGTGAGTTCCAGGACAGCTGGAACTGAGACCCTTCCTCAAAAAAAAAAAAAAAAAAAGAAAAAGATTATTGAGCTTTAAAATAATAATACTAGTGGCTCTTTATTTTAAGCATCAGGAATCTTTGAATGGAAAGGTATGAGTGTGTATCTTATAGACAATGTTCCCTTCTTATAGAGCTAGTATGTTTAGAAAGCATGCAACATCAATTTTAAGAGAGACCATCTACTCCAGTGTTAAAAGTCTTAATGCTATTGAACCACTCATTTTTCATAGGTATCAAATGGAAACACCAGTATTTGGGATTGCGGAGTGAATGGATTTTGTAAACTCCTGCACATGTCAAAGGTTCACCATGATATTTACTCAAATGTCTATTTTGTTTGTACACTGGTCTTCATTCTAAGAATATGATAGTGAACAAGACAGATACAGTTCCACCTCCCCTCAAGCTTATAGAAAGAAGAAAGTTGGGAAAGAAAATACACAAATAAACGAACACTGCATTTTCATTTTTAAAAAGAATATTTATTTATTTATTTATTTATTTATTTATTTATTTATTTATGTGTATGAATGTTTTGACTGCATGTAAGTGCATCCGTGCTGGGCAGTGCCCAACAGAGGTCAGAAGCAGGTGTCAAATCCCCCTAGAATTGGAGTTATGGACAGTTGTTAGCTGCCATATGGGTGCTAGGAAGCAAACCCAGATCCTCTGAAAGAGCCACCAGTGCTCTTAACTGCTGAGCCATCTCTCCAGCCCTGAGCACTGTATTTTCAAGCAGTGAAAAATGTTGTATATCAATAAGGTACAGTGATATGGGAGTGCCTGAGGAGGCAGGGGAGCTGAGTTCACTAAGGTAGCCAGCAGAGTCCTCTATAAAAGGCTGGTGCTTGAGCTCAGTTGTGAATGATAAGTTGTGAATGAACCAGTCAGGTCAGGAACTGAGAGGAGAATTCACAGACAGGCACTAAACTCATAGCTTGGGAAGACTGAGGTACCAGGTAACCTCAATCCAGTGGAAGTCTCAACATTTGCTAAGTTCTTTGACATTTTGATTTGAAAGATATTCTTAGTAGACTTGTTTCCCTTTGACTATACATCTTCATTAAGGACACTTGGCTAACATTGCTGACCAGAGCCAATGCTTCTCTCATCCAACCCCATAAAATGATGGACCTGACAATAGATGGTACAGCTGAGAATTAACAACCAGCTCTGAATTTAGGCCACTTAGAAAATACAGTGGATCTCGGCATTCAAAGAGAACTTTTGAAAACGGAAGTCAGCACACTGAATAAGTAGTCTACTTTTCCCCAAACTTTGGAATTCCTAGTTTTTCTTGCAACTAATAAACCTAGAATCAAGAGGGGATGGAAAAAGGGAGAAATATAAATGGAGCCTCAAAGACTTAAGGAGAAAAAAAAAGTGAGTTATAAAGTAAGACAAAACTAGGTTAGAGTTAGAAGAGACCTCAGGGGTGATCTTGTCCAAGCCCTCATGTCACACATGAACAAGTCTTAAAAGGAAGTAACTCTGCAAAATATACAGTAAGTGGCTGCAAGGGGCTTTCTCACACACAACACAGTCTCAGGTTCATAAAAAGTAAACAAGGACCACTCCATCCTGAATTCAAGAAATGTTCTACACCCATCCCCCAATCCTGCAGGCAAGATGCCCAGATCCAGAAGGTACTTTTTCTGCAACCTCTTGGTCATGGAATAGCAATAATGACAACTATCTTTTATGAAGTACTTATTTTCAATAAATCCTTCTTCCCTCCTCTTCCTAGATTCTTTCCATCTCTCCATGATATTTGTTTCAAGTAAGCATAGGAGGAAAATAAATCTTTTTAAAAAATATTTTACTTTATTATTTTTATTTTATGTATGTGAGTTATTGCCTGCATGTGTGTAAGTGGATCCATGTCATGCAATACTCACAGAGATTGGAAGAAGGCACCAGATCGCCTGGAACGAAAGTTACAGGCAGTTGTTAGATGCCATGTGGGTGCTGGGGATCAAACCCGAGTCCTCTGTAAGAGCAGTCAGTGCTCTTAACCACTGAACCATCTCTCCAGCCCTGGAAAATAAATCTTTAAAATACACCTTAATAAGTGGAAGCACTGAGCATTATGGAACTGATTAGAGGTTCCCAACCTGATCCAGGGGAGGTGGGAATGAGGGAAAGTGCCCTAAGGAAAAGACATTTAAGCAAAAAATAGGAGGGGATGGGATGTGGTCATAACATTATAGGCAAATAGAACCACACTCTTAAAGGCCAAATGAAAAGCAATTCGGAAGCACAGTTCAAGAACTAAAATCAGTTTAGTGAAGCTGAAGTCTAAGATATATAAGCACAAAAGACAGGCCAGGCCAGGTCTATACAGAAAGATATCAGTGGCTTGCACTAGTATGCTTTAAAAAAAAGGGGAGGGGGATGGAGAGACAGGTAGCATTGATATGACAATTAACTGAAGACAGGGGTAAGTGGCCTGAAGGTGAAGACAGGGATGCCGCCCACACTTCGGATACATGGCTGCATGAGGGACCTACTTACCAATCTAGGAATGCTATAGGAAGATTTTTTGTTCAGACTGGGGATAGAAATGAGTTTGGTTTTGGACAAATTGAGTTTGCGTTGCCTATGAAACACTTAGGCAGAGAGTGTCCAGGAAGCAAGTGAACAAAAATGCAGGAAGCACAGGAGAGAAATCTGGAAAGAAATATAGCTTCATGAGTCATCAATACATAGCTAAAGATAGATTCAATTACCTCTTGCTTTTGGATGACAAATATGAAACAAAAATATGAAATCGCTTACCCAGGACCACGCTCCTAAGTTAAGAACAAGGATTTAGACCTATTTTTTCTGACTCCTCTGTCTGTGCCTTTCTCCTGGGGCCTTAGAGCAGTAATGATGTGCTCTGATGAAGTGGCAGAAAGTATTTCCAGTATGATTTCTGTAGAATCATACTCTTTTAATTGCCAATACATGTTGCTATTAAGAATAAAGAAATAGGAATATGTCTTGGGTGATGGCCGTGTATGTTTTACAGCTTGTGCCCACTCACCTTGTTCTTTGGATACAATTCCAACTAGAAATCTCTAAGCTGAAGAAATATAGTAACATCCCCCACATGTTCCCGTCCTAGTCCTATAATCTTCAAGCTGCCTTCCAAATAGGCCCTTCTTTTCACAAGTATCAAACTGTTATCTATGCTACCCAAGACTGGTAGGCCAACTGGTCATTTGTGCTACCCAAGACTGGTAGGCCAACCGGCCATTTGTGGGGCAATAAAATAGAACTGGTGACTTCTGGGGTAGATGAGTAAGTAAATTAAATGCTTTAAAAATATTCTGTGAGTTCAAGGCCAGCCTGGTCTACATAGTGAGCTCCAGGACAGCTGGGGCTACAGGGAGACCCTGTCTCAAAAAGACCAAAAACAAAAAAATACTCTATATTAAAAACTCATTCAATTTTATGTCTTTCAGGGCTTATACTGAGTTCAATATTGTATAACTATTAATTCATCTGTGAACCTAGAAACTTACAGGCACTTGTGAAAGAGATGTACTCTTGCTCTGGAGTGTGCTACTGAATATGTTAAAGCTATAATGAAATGCTTCTTCTAATCATGTAGTTATTAAAAAAATTTTTTAAATACACTATATTGAGCACCAAACAGTGACCAGAAAGAACCTGAGGCCCAGCATCCCTGCCAGGCTCTCCTGAGTGGCTGATGCTGGCCCTGTCTGTGGTCACCAGGGAATCTTACCTCAGCAAGTAAGAGAGTGACTGAGGAGTCAAGATGGCGGTGACACACCTGTGGGTGCCCGAGCATCAGTGTAGCTTGGCATGGACTTAATGTGTGACTCCAGTGAGAGGATGTCTCATCACTTGTTTCCCCTGACTACTGGGAGTGGGATGTGGAGACTAAGGACACTGGGTAAGAAAACTGATCCTTGACCAGGAAAAAGAAAACACTAGGTCTGCCTGCTTCTGCTTTGTCCAACATTGGGCCTCCTGTTCTGTCTCCCAATGCATGGCTCTCTCAGGCATGGCTCTGGGGTTCGTGGTGACAAGGCAGCAGCATCAGAAGCTGGGTCATGGGCCATGGCCACCCATCTGGGAGCTTGGGGCTGGGCAGCTGACGTACCCAGGCTGGGAGCTACAAGCATTCTACTGTACTGCATCCCCAGCAACTGGCTAGCTGAAGACTAGGCCTGTGGTTAGCCACAAACAGCACACTCATAGATGGGCCAACCTTTATCACCCAGGTAACCAACCCCAAGAAGGATAAAGGCCAATCATCAAGTACAGGTAAAAGGACTTGGCAAGTAAGGAACAAAATAACTGGGGAAAGATGGTGCCAGAGAAATAAGGTAGGCACAGTGGTTCTTGGCAAAACATGACTCTGGTAAGATATCTCATCACTGGCTCCCCCAGGCCATGGAGTAAGTTGTAAAACAAGCAGACACCAAAAAAGCCAACCAGATCCTTGATGGTGAAGAAGAGGAGCTAGATATGTCTCCTTGAGCAAAAGGAAAAGTGGTTTTCTCTAATATTGTTATCCTCCTAGCTAGAAATTCAAGCCAGCAAACACGTTTCCTACACAGAAGACAAAAATGTTCTTCTTAAACACAAGTATAACCATGTGGACACAGTGATGAAGACAGGAAATTAATAAGAACCAGAAAAATTGAAATTGTGACCCTCCCTGGAACTGTGGTTGCCTCCCGTGGCCTGAGGCTATGGTTCCCTCCTGTGAATCTGAAGTTCTGGTTGTCACTCATGAACTTGGAGCTGTGGTTCCATGAGCCTGGAGCTGTAGATTCCTCCCATGAGCCTGGGCCTGTGGTCTCCTCCTGTGTACTGGAGTTGTGATCCCTTCTTGTGAACCTGAAGCTGAGATCCCTTCCTATCAGCTGGAACTGTGGTCCCCTTCCATGAACCTGGAGCTGTAGTCCCTAACCATGAATTTTGGTTCCATATTTCTCTGGTGCTGGGCTGATGGTGGGGCAAATTGGAGAATAAAGGACTTCCTGATGTTGGGCAGCACTTTCAGCCTTCTCTGAGTGGCTGTATTCCCTACAACCCCCTCCCCCAAGGTCTCAGGTTGTGCATGGCAATGGCTTTACCTCTTGTTGGGCTTATCCTGGGGACAAAGGGGGTTTCTATCATTTTCAGATTCTAGTCTTGGGAAGACTGATTTTCTAGAATGTACTTCCCGCCTCCCTCCAAGGCCAGCTATAGTCTTGACTCCACACATGGTTCTGGGCATCCAGCCCTTGACTTTGAACCTTTCCCATTCACAGGACCAAGAGGTTTTCCATCACCTTTCTATTACTCTTCTACAGCCCAAGTGTGCCTTCACCTGCACCCTACAGAAAATGTAGAACACAAAATTGAACTTCTAGAGATAAAAATCACAGACTGGGAAGTTATAAATTTTAGAGAATACTTTAATAACTTTAATACCTAAATTGATATAAAATCACAAACGAAAAATACATGATTGTATTTTAGAATGTAAATTTGCCATTCTATATGTTGACTATAATTTCTTAGTATTATTTACTGGCAAAGCTGTATTACAAGTTTCAACAATACTGTGAAATTTCTCATTGTTGCTGTAACATGAGTTTGGCATTCATTCCCTTTCCAAACTCTCCAACCTATACAAAGTTTTTCAATGAAATACTTTTATTTTTTAGAAGCAGTGCTAAAAAGTGTTGAATTGGAGACATGATATTTGGAAATAGTTAATTGTAACCTTTATCTCATTAAATTGACTTATCTTCACATAGATGGAACTGGTAGAAGGAGCCAGAGGCTCCTCCCAAGCCCATGTGACCCCTGAGGAACAGATCCTCAAACAACCTTAAAAGTAAAAATAAGGCTGGGTGTGGTGGTGCACGCCTTTAGTCCCAGCACTTGGGAGGCAGAGGCAGGTAGATCTCTGTGAGTTTAAGGCCAGCCTGGTCTACATAGTGAGTTCCAGGACAGCTGGGGCTAAAGGGAGACCCTGTCTCAAAAAGACCAAAAAAAAAAAAAGTAAAATAAATTGATTTATCTGGGCCAACTGTATTGCCTTAAACACCCAAAAGGAAAGAAACAATCCCAGACAGGAGATACCTTCCTTTGAGTTGTTGGACAGGGTGGTTGAAGAGACTCCCAGACAGTAACCCAGCATAGAACTGGGAAAATGAACAGCAGACCCCAATCTTACCTAAAGGAATATTGACAACTGATTGCTGCTAGATGAGAAAGAGCTGATCTTCCTGAAACAAAGAACTCTAGATAGGCTGACTAGATTCATCAGATGGACAAGCACTGGAGAACAGCTGGGGACACTGACAACACAGTGGACAGTGACAGGGATGACAGAGTATATTGGCTCCAATGGGGCAGGGAGACTATGGGAGGGGGCCATTTGGGATGTGGGTATATAGATGAATAAGATTGTTCAGGATGTTCTGTATGAAATACGGACAAAGAAATTAACAAATAAAAAAAATGAGTTAATTTGAGGAAGAAGCATAAGGAAAAAAAAAAGAACCTGAGAATGAATTGACCATTTCAGGTGTATTATTTCATGGTCTTCATGACACAGTGGAACACAAGGGGATATTCAGAGATAAGAGTGAAAACTAAGCACTCCACCAAGGGATATTCCTCATGTGACAGCTTGCTCGCTGTTCAGTCTTTTTGTCCAAACAAGTATCTTCTGAATTTGTAAGGTTATTTCTTGTCACCACTTTCATTTTTCTTTTATACTATAAAAACTTTAATAACCAACAGAATCCATTTCTTACACTAGGACACGAAGCCCCAGCCTTCTTTAGTCTTCTGGCACAGCACAAACAGGTAGTGAGATGGCTCATCTTCCCATGAATAATGTTCCCATGTCGAGGTTTTTCCTCACATAAGCTATACAGCTTCAAGATATTCTGACAATCATCCATATTTTCTTATCTGTTTTCCGCTCATAAAAGATTTCTGATTGTTCTCCCACGCTTGAAATGGTCTTCCTGACTTTCAGAACTGTGAGCCAAATCCAAGAATTCCACTGAGTTGCAAGGGTTAAAAAATTTGGAATGTTCCTCCTGTATATAGACATCTTTAGGTCTAACAACTGGAGCTGAAATGGTTCTCCAACAATCAGAGACATCAGTTCCTTCAAGTATACTGCCACTCATCCTCAGAGGTGTCTTCCACATCCAGATCATCACTTCTCAGGCTCATCATCTTTCCCCATTTCAGTCCTTTCTGTAACTCACTTTCTTACTTCTTCATTTGCTTGTCCATTATCAGCAACTTCAACTTCTATCCCAATACCTAATTGCTCTGATACTGACTCACTCAAAAACCACAAATCATCTGTAGTGCCTGAAACAACAGCAGTACCTACATCCAGATTTGTCAAAAATATGGAACACTTACAAATTTGTGGGTCATCCTTGCACAAGGGTCATGATAATCTTCTCTGTATCATTCCAACTTTAGTATATATGCTGCCAAAGCAAGCACTCCATCTTCATTCTTAACTGTTGTGATAGCACCCATCTACCTCAAGTACCACATTTACAAAACTAGGTGTTTCCTCTGGCATGCAGCCATCTGGGAGAGACCAGCTATCTTTAATGCTTTCTTTCTCATTCCCATGTTTAATGTACAACCTATCCTGGAAATTCTATTCCCTCAACATCCCTTAAATTTTTCCATTTTCCTTTATCTCTATTGCCATGCTTTTGACTGTCAGCGGTGCTGTTTTGGGAGGTCTTACAAGGAGTGGCCATGCTGGAGGAAGTATGTCACTGGGGGTGAGCTTAGAAAGTTCTTAAGCCTTGCCAGATTTTTAGTCACTTTCTGCTTCCTGTGCCTGCTTGAAGATGTGAGCTTAGATTTCTGCTCCTGCTCCAGCCACCTTACCATGCCTCCCCACCATGACAGACTCTAATGCCTCTGAAACCTGGAACTTTCCTGTAAGTTCCCTTGGTCACAGTGTTTTATCACAGCAACAGGAAGTATATTTTAGTATCCATGGCTACTACCATGGCCCAACACCTGACCTCTTGTGGCCTCTTTTGCCGATCTCCAGTTTGTGCTTCCCTGCAGTCACCGCCAGCAGCGGCTGCTCCTCCATTCTCGTGAGTGCCGCTACTTCGTTCTCACAGGCGTTGAGGCTGCTTCTCCACTCGCCCTGGGCTGAGGCCACTCTTCTGCCTGCCCTGTGCTGCCTCCTGTCATCGCTGCTTCTGCCCAGTCCCAGACCCCAGGGCTGGTGAGAGACTGTGTCAGTGGAGCCTCATTCAGACACAGGAGACCAGGTTCAGTGACACAGGTCTGGTTTATTGCAGGAAGGCACAAGCTTATATAGGGATAGTGGTCCAATCACAGCACAGCAAGTAGGATACCTTATTAGCATAACAGATTTAGCATCTTATCACAGTACAGCAAGTAAGATACCTTATTAGCATAACAGACTTAGCATCCTATTAGCATAACAGACTTAACATCCTATCACAGAATAGAGGGTAGGATACCTCATTAGCATACTGGGTTTCAGATTACAGAGCCAGGATTCCTGGACCCTGACAGTTACAATATCACCCTAGACTCAAGCCTGTCTCCACACTTCCCAATATATGCAGAGTAGCTTTCCTGAAAATAAGTTCAGTCTGGCCACCCCTGAAGGGTCTGCCTCCCTGTCTTTCCCAAGCTCACAAGATTTCATTCCTCTAATTCTGTCTCCTCCAGTCTCCACCTTGCCCTCCAGTGTTGGCTCTTACACCTTCAGTTCTCACTGCTTAGTATGTGCTTCTCATCTAACCCCCTCCTGAATCTCGGACTACGTCTCAATTTTCTTTCCTCTTGAAGAGTTTCCCCTGCCTTCCAGTTATCAGTAGTACTGTGTGTTAATTATTTTATCATATATTCCTATAATTTGACTCATGTCTTTCTCCTCTACTAGATTAAATGATTCATAAAGGGTCATATACAATTTGCTTACTCTCATAGCTAAGCCTTTATTCAAAATTTATGACACTGTCTAGACATCTAAGAGATGCTTAAGAATTTTGTTCATTGAATGGATGGATGAACTATTATTTCTTGTTCTTAGATTTTTTTCCAATTAAAATAGAATGTCATAGCTGTATGTGGTGGCACATGCCTAGCTATGTGGAAGGCTGAGGCAGGTGATAACAAGTTCAAGATCATTTTGGCAACTTAGCACCCTGACTCAAAATAAATTTATGCTCCTTAATTTTTTTATTTTCTGAAAATTTCCTACATGAATACGGTATCTATATCATTTCTACCCCTTCCTGTCCTCCCCCAACTCTTCCCTCTACTCCTCAATTTGTGACCTCTTCTTTGATTCTTGTTACATATGTGTGTATAAATATGTGTGTGTACATATGTAAATGTATACATATTCTACAAGTTCATTTCATGGTACTTGTGTGTGCATGTGTTTAGGGCTGATCTGTTGGATTTGGATAATCTATTAGGGCGCCATTAATTGCCTATAGTTCTTCATCTACAGGTGGGGCCTTGTGAAATTTCCCCTATCCACACTGGCATGTTAACTGGTGTTGTCATTATGCAGGTCTTGTTTAGGCAACCACATTGTTCATGGGTACAGTTTCCTGTCACATCTAGAAGACAGTATCAAGCAGCAGGCACTGTCCCTCTGGCTCTTACAACCTTTCTGCCAGTCTTCTATGATGCTTCCTCAACCTTAGGTGTAGGGGTTGCACTGTAGATATATCAGTTGGGGTTAGGCACCTGATGTTCACTTATTCTTTGCATTTTTGACCAGTTCTGGAGGTTTGTAATAAGGGAGAGAGGAAGGAGAGATAAATAATACTAAAACTATCCAAAAACAGAGGTGTATATGATTTCATAATCTTACTTTTTTAACTTAAAAAAAAATGTTATTATTTTTATTTTATGTGTATGCATGTATTGCCTGCATAGAGGTAAGTGCACCCGTGTTGTGCAATGCCCGCAGAGGTCAGAAAAGGCTGTTGGATCCCCTGGGACTGGAGTTACAGACAGTTGTTAGCTGCCATGTGGGTGCTGGGATTCGAACCAGGGTCTTCTGCAAGAACAACCCATGTTCTTAACTGCTGAGCCATTTCTCCAGCTCCCAAAATCTTACTTTTTAAAAAATGTGTGTGTGTGTGTGTGTGTGTGTGTGTGTGTGTGCGTGTGTGTGTGTGTAGCTGAAGGCTAACAAAAATCCCAGTGCTAAGCAAAGGAAATCTCTCTTACCTCTCTTAGTGTTGTTGGACAGTGCAGTCCAACAGACTCCCCAAAACAATTATAGGCTATTGCCACAACCCTTGGGTACTTCCCAGATCTTGAAGTTAAGACCCTATTGCTGATGACACCAAACACTTCAGACACAGGACCTGGAGAAATTGAACTGGAACTGACCTAGAAAACCTCCTCCCTGAAGACTAGCTCTCATAGTATTAGAATGTGCTATGCAAGATACCAAAGGAGAAAAGTAATCAATAGTCCTAACCAGCTGTAAAGCCCACAAACCGCAACAATTAGCAGAGCAGCAAATATCCCTAATGGTGCAATAATGGCACTTTTATCTTGGAGGTAACCAACACTTGTCTAATTCTATTCAAGTCCAGCTCAATAGGAGGGAAGTCTTGACCAATACTATAAACTTAGCCAAATACTGGTGGCTGGAGAGGTTTTAGAGCCTAGAGGAGAACCTGCTACTGTCATTTCCCTAAACTAATACAATTTTTAAATACTTATCTTTAAACACACAGGTAAGCGTAGCTCTCACCCCTCATCAAAGAAGTTTTTTATTCAAAATTTAAAGGACTGGTAATGTAGCTCAGTGGTAGAGTCCTGACCTAGCATACACAGATCCTGGATTCAATCTCTAGTTTAAAGGGTAGGCTATGTGAATCTCAGTCAAGCATGATGGTACCCACCTATAATCCTAGCACTGGAGAGACTGAGGCAGTAGGAGTACAAATTTGAGCTTGGGCTATACAGTGGGATTGTGTCAGAGAGAGAGAGAGAGAGAGAGAGAGAGAATATGGATATGAAATCCTAACATAAAATTATTTTCCTCTCTAATACTATGATTTATCTGAAAAAAAGTGAGAAATTTTAATCTTTGTTTAACAGGCATATATGGATAGCAGCCATGATTCTATAATCCAACATCTTCCTTTTTCAAAATTATTAATGGATGTTTAAAAAGTTGCAAAAAGAAGAACATATATATGTGTGAATAAGGTTAAGGGAACCATATGCTTTGATGCCACAGTAGACAAAATGAATTTATGTGTCCTTTATTCATTCCATATACTTCTAGGTTTCAGAAAGTATAACTAAATTGGGCACTAATAAATGTGATCTTTACAGGTCATAAAGAAAAAATTAACAGTACTTTTCTCACCCTACCCCACCTCTGTTTAACCCTCTTCTCCCTCCCTCCATTTGTTTTAAAGCTCTTGTCTCAGTGGAAAAGTACTCTTACACTGTTTTTAACTAAAACTTTCAAAATCTTTTTATTGTTGTTATTTCCATGAAAACCAGAGATAAATGTGGGTATGCCACTGAGTTAGGAAAGAGTCATTGAAATACAAAAGCATTGTTCTTCATTTTATTTGGCTTTAACAAGCAAAGATACATGCACAAAATTCTGCCTATAAGCAGTCCTGTTCTGATGTATTAAATTCCATTAACAAAGACTGAGGGGACACCAGGTGGTAAAGAATTATAAGAACTGGAAAGAACATTAAGCAAATTGAAAAAAAGCCAGAATTCTACTTTTTTGCTCCATCACCTCATAGTTATTTGACAAAGCATTTAATCTCTCTCTGAGGCCAAGTTTCAGGAGCTATAAAATATGTCAGTGATCAAAATTTGGCTCAGAGATACATGTGCCAGTGCACATCTACAATCCCAGCACTTGGAAGTCTGAAGTAGGAGAATTGTCACAAGTTTAAGGTCACTCTGGGTACATAGCAAATATCAGGTCATCAACATAGTAAGACCTGTCTCAAACAAACATGATTTTATTCAGGAGAGCAGACTAAGATATGTGCTTACCTCCCTCCCTCCCTAGAGACAGCTCATGAATCAACAATAAAGATCACGAGAAAGGTGGCACATCCATTACAGTACTAGGCACTGAAGACTTCAAAATGGCTTTGCTTTAAGAACAGAAACATATCCCAGGACCCATGCAGAAGGCTGCAATAGAGATAGGATTTGGAGTTGTTCTTCCTACAAGGGGCCAGGAAAGAGTCAAGCCCCAGAGTTAGTAGCCATGATAGCAGAGGTGGACTAAGGATGACAAGCATCAATTAACTAAATACATACTATTAAAGCAACACCACCAAATTTTCTCCTTATTCATAAATTCCACATCCAAACAGAAACTAAGGAAAGTTCAATCAGCTCCTCATGGAAATAATCAAACCCGTAATTCATAAACATAAATGGAAAGTAGGGGTTCCTCTCAGTTGAGAAAAAAATCCAACTTATAGAAAGTAAATAAAAATTGAAAAAAAAATTAAAGACACTAAGAAAAAGCTTAGAAATACAGAAAAGAATCTAGGAGCGCTAAAAGGCATCTAAGCAGGAATTATGAAAACAAAATAAACATAAGCTTTAATAATTATATAATTCAACAAGAACTAAAGAAAGCTTAGAGTTGTCAGATTGAAAGAACTCATTATGTTGAAATGTCTCAAGGTAATACACCCCAATGACAAAGAAGCAAACAAGTGGAGGATAAAATGGAGGAGTCGGCTTATTGAAAAATGGAAGACAAAAAGCAAGCTGCCATTGCTGTTCCAAGCACTGATAAATTTCAAACAAAAAGTAGTCGGAAGAGATAAAGAGAGCCACTACATATTAATAAAGGGAACAATCCATCAAGGTATAATAATCATAAATATGTATGTGTCAAACACTGGGGCTCCTACTTTCACGAAACAAGCAATGAAAGAGCACAAAAAATCAGATAGAAATATAATGGGCGATATCAGCACCTCACTGTCCTCTTCAGAAAAGTCATCCAAACTAAAAACCAACAAAGACATTTCAGAGTTAAACTTTATCATAGATCTATTTGATTTAACAGATAACTACAGAATATTCCATCTGACAGATACAGAATACGTATATTCTCCACAGTCCATCAAACTGTTTCTAAAATAGATTATATTGTAAGTCATAAAGCATGCTTTAACAAATATGAAAAAAGTAATATAATATCCTCAATATTATCAGATCATAGTGCAATAAAACTAGAAATTAGCAGGAGAAACCATGGAAAGTAGATAAACATTAGCAGACTGAACAATGCACTCTTGAAATATCAGTGAGTCAATGTAGAAATCAGGTAGGTAATTTAAATTTTTCTAGAATCAAATGAAAATGAAAGTACAATTTGTCAGAACCTCTGGGTTACAGCTAAGGTAACTCTAAGAGGAACATCTATAGCCCTAAGTACCACACTGCAAAATTAGAGAGTGCTCAAGTAAATAATAACACACCTAAGGTCTTAGAAAAACAAGAACGAATCAATCCTGAAAGCACTAGGTGGCAAGAGATAATAAAAACCAAGGGAGAAAATGAAATCAAAACTAAAATAACAATACTCACGATCAATCAAAGAAAGAGTTTGTTCTTTTTGAAAATATAAACAAGACTGTCAAATCCCTAACCAAACTAACCAAAAGAAAGATAGAAAATATAGACTAATAAAATTACAAATGAAAGAGGTTGTTGCTTTGTGGGGGTTTTTTGGGGGGGCAGGTCTTTTTTTTTTTTTCCAGAGCCGAGGACCGAACCCAGGGTCTTGCACTTGCTAGGCAAACGCTCTACCTCTGAGCTAAATCCCCAACCCCGAAAGAGGTTGTTATATAGACTATAATGAAATCTGGAGGATCATTAGGACTCCCTTTGAAGACATATTCTAGGAAACTAGAAAATCTAGAAGAAAAAGATAAACATCTAAATACAAGTGATCAATCAATATTAAATCAAGAAGACATAGTCATCTTAAACAGATCCCTAACAATCAATGAGATTAAAGCAGAAATAAAAAGTGCCCCACAAGGAAAAACTCAGGCCTAGATAGATTCGCTGCAAATTCTATCAAAACTTTAAGAAAAATCTAACATCAAATTTTCTCAAACTATTCTACAAAATACAAAGAGAAGGATCACTACCAAACTCATTCTATGAAGCCAGAATTACCCTACTATCAAAAACAAAAACAAAGAAAAGGAAAAGAACAGACCAATTTCCCTGATGGGCATAGACATAAGAATTCTCCCAAAGTTCAACATCCCTTCATGATAAACCCCCAAAGAAATAAAAATATTAAGAAATATTAAGAATAAAAATATTAATATATATCAACATAATAAAACCTATGGAGATGTTTAATCTTGATTTCCCATTAAAAGTTTTGTGGGGAAAATAACTGATTTCCTCTCCAAAAGAGACAGATTGACATTGGATTTTTAAAATTATTTTTAAATGTGTATGAGTGCTATACCTGAAAATAGATAGGTACACCTGTGTTGTGCAATGCCCACGGAGGACAGAAAAGGGCATCAGAACCCCTGAAACTGAAGTTATGGACAGTTGTTAACTGCCATGTGGGTGCTGGGATTTGAACCCAAGTCTTCAGCAAGAACAACCAATGCTGAATCATCTCTCCAGCTCTGACATTAGATTATTTTATCAGTTAACCTTAGAACTCGAATATATGCAGAGAACTGCCTTTAAAGAGATTCAAGGAAATTATTTCAAAGCTATAATTATACGTTTTGCCAAGTTTTCAAATCATAAAGTTTGTGTAGGCAGATTTTCAAATTTGTTATGACTCAAAAAAAAAAAAAAAAAACAAAAAACTTCCCCAATCCATTTTATTATGAAAACTGCTTACATTACATGTTGCTAACACAAAAAGGAACCTCAGCAAGTGGATCCTGCATAGCTGTGATTCATCATATGCCAACAATCACTGCAGCTGGGACATGGCTTTAAAGTGAAACTTCTATTGTAACAAGGGAAAAAAGGCAGGCAATTTAAAATTCCAGGAAAGACAAAAAACGATATAAGAAAACCATTTGTCTAAATGTGAAACAAATTTAAACACTGTATCATAAGCTTGAAGGATAACTAGTTGAAAAAGTTGTCTCATTTAATGTTGATGCTAGAAATAGTCTCCCTTCTAATTATGTAGACTTAATTACAAGGCTGATTTTCTCCTCTGTGAAACTAATCACTAATTAGGCTAATCACTAGTTAGTGATACTAATTATATAAGTAAAATTTTTAATATTTTAGAAACAGCTATAAACATGGCATGTAAGACAAGACTAGTTACAACAGAAAACAAAATTAAAAAACCTTAAGTTTGAAAGTAAAGGTTGAGTTGATATAAGTTAGGAATAAAAAGGGGAGTATTAGGTGGAGGAAAGTGTAAGAGTTTAAAGCTTTCATCTTCCATGAATGGAGTTACTACACATTTTTTCTAAAGTTGAAATATGTTATTTAATATTATAAATATATGGGAAAACTATATAGAATATAACCAACAAAAAAGTTGAGAGAACAACTTACTATAAAGAAGTTATATTTCACCATCTGTAGAAAAAGGAAATAATAGAGTCTGTTCAAGGCTGATAAATTAAGAAAGAACCACAAAAGATATTATTTGACATTATGGTAATAAATATCAGAAGGAAAAACAGAAATAGATGAAAATCGCCAACTCTGACAAGTGATGTGGAAAGAAGCAGAGATGCAGTAATCTCGTTCAACTTAGTAAGCTTCTGTAGCATTGGGTTTATTTTGTCTTCCACAGGTACAAGTTTTGTAGCAATAATAAAACTTTCTGACACATTTCATTAAATAATTAAAAGAATTAATTAAAATAATGTACAGGAAAGCATTTTGAAAAAAATTCTAAGCGCTAAGATAAATGTAAATAACATTAAGAAGGTGGTGTCTTGTAGATCTAGATTTGGACAGGAACATGATGCTTTCCTTAATCAGATCACACTTTTTTTAAGGTGCCAAGATGCAGATTAAAAGGGAAGTTTTCTCCAAAATGCTGACTATAAATATTTAAATGAATAAATGTGCTGAGAGAAAGAATTTGGAAGACTGACAAGAAAATTCCAAAAGCCAAGGCAGAGACAAAACAATTGTGTTTCCATCAGATTCTTTCTCTAGACCAAATGTTAAAAGGAGCTGAAGAGCTGCAGCAACACCATCATCTTAGGAAGCACCACGGCAAAAACATTTGTTAAAATACAGACTCATGTCCTTCCATCGGAGGCCATTTGCAGACACTTTTTGTAAACAATCTCATGTTCTAGGAATACCCTTTCTCATAACTTCTTAATTAGATCATTCTGACCAGTAGTCTGGTTAAGCGTTGAAATGAAATTATTGGCTCATGCCAGGACACTGTCTCCCTTGCAAGAAAAGAAACTTAGGACAAGGAACAGATCCAAGATGGCCAATGACACACAGTCATGGTCTGCTAGAATCTCCAAGGGATAAATTAGAGAAAGCTGGAAACCGAAGAGGTAGGTGATGGCTGAAAATCTCTAGACTAAGCAAAGTAAAACAAAACAAGAAAAGCACAGAATCCTCTTGGAGGGATTGGCACAAATCCGGGAACTCTCCCATCCCAGTGAGAGAGAATGAGTGGAACCAGGCTTAAGACAGAGAAAAGGAGCCCTGCACTCTCCTTAACAGACATTAAACAAAATATTTATTTTGTCTGTCTGTATGTAAGCGTGCCAAATATGTGCCTGGTGCCCACAGAGGCCAGAAGAGAATTCAGACCACCTGGAACTGGAGTTGAAGATGGTTGTTAGCCATCACGTGGGCGCTGAGAATTGAATGTGAGCCTCTGCAAGAATTCTTAGTGTTGTTAACCACTGAGCCATCTCTCCAGCCTCCTTAACAGATATTTTATGGGAAAAAAAGAGGAGGAAAACAAAAGTTGTGAGCCAAAGCCACAGAGGGAGGAGAGATGTGAGGAAAATCCTCTCTCTGCAAGACAGAGACACACCACCTTATAAAGACCTCTGCTGAGTCAGCAGCTTGACTGCCCCAGCCCCTCAGGGAACCACACTTGAGAGTCTCAGATTAAGTGTCTCAGGACTTTAAACTGAATTCTGGCCACCAGAATACCTCTAGACTTCAAGGAAGCCCTTTGCCCATTTTAATTTTAAAATCAGGTTATTTTCTTGTTGTTAATTTTTTGAAGAGTTTTTTAATGTTCTTAACACAAAGAAATGATAAATGTTCAGGGTGAGGGATTTGTTAATTACTCCGATTTAATGATTATACACTCAAACATCACATTTTACCCTATAAGTATGCACAATTTAAGTTAGCTTATCTATTCACTTTTAGTAGTGTGATGCCACATTACAGCAAGATCTGGCTTACTCAGAGTCCATTTAAACCGAGTGGGGCCTGGACTTTTCTGAGAACTTGTTTCTCCAGATTTCTCCTGGAACTGTGTTCTTGAACCAAAGCCTCACTCACGGTTGTGAAGTGTGAAACAGTGAAGGAAAAAGTCAAAGAATTTGTTTTATCAGGGAGTTTTCCCTTTCTGACCCTGACTTACCTATTAATTTAATTATTATTATTAATTTAATCCCACCTGTTCTTTACAACACAAATGGGATAATTCTCATTGCTTCCAAGCAATATCTGTTGGCTTACAGAACTTGCTATTTTCCAACACACAGATACACAACGCACAGACACAGACACATACACACACACACACACACAATTATTCTGGGTCAAGGACAAGGAAGGGTCATGAGGAACTAAAGTTACATGTTAAAATTAAAGAGGAGCTCAAGGCCCAATAAGTTTGTTTACATTATAAACAAGTTAAGATAGGGTTAAATGATCTCAAAACATAAGATTAAGTTTTTGGTTGCAAAGTTAGGTCAAAGTCATTTGTTTAAAAGTCATTCCCACAATTTTGTTTCTGTTTTTTTCAGACAAAATTCTGTTATGTAGTGTAGGCTAGCCAGAACTCTCAAGCCTCCTGCCTTGGTCTCTGGAGTGTTGGAATTACAGACATGTATCATCACACCTGGCTCATTTTAATTTTTAATTAAAAACAAAAAAAATCATTTTTACCTCACAATTGTTGAATTGACTTTTTCCTGAATGCAATAGTCTTCCATTTTTTTTTAATTTTTTAAACTTATTTTTATTTTATGAGTGTTATGCTTGCATGAATATAAGTGCACCCATGTCATGCAGTGCCCACAGAGGATGGAAGAAGGTATCATTGGGTCTTCTGGAACTAGAGTTACAGAGAGTTGTTAACCTCCATATGGGTGCTGGGAATTGAACGTGGGTCTTCTGCAAGAACAGCCAGTGTTCTTAACCACTGAGCCATCGCTCCAGCCCGGTCTTACATTCTTTAGCATTATAGCAAGAACAAAGTCATGTTCCTATTGGAGTCTGTGCGTTTTCTGATTGCATGTTGTCCTAGTTTACTTTCTGTTGGTATGATAAACACCATGACCAAAAGCAACTTGGGAAGTAAAGGGTTTATTTCAGCCTTTAGGTTACATTCCATCGTTGAGGAAAGCCCAGGAAGGAGCTCAAGGCAGGAGCTCGAGGCAGGAACTTAAGCAGCAACCCTGGAAGAACACGGTTTACTGGCTTACTTCCCTTGGCTTGCTCAGCTACTTTTCTTTTAAAACCCAGGTCCCCCTGCCTAGGGACGGTACCACCCACAGTGGGCTGAGCCTTCCTGCATTAATCAGTGATCAAGAAAATGCCCTTGAGATAGGCCTACAGGCCAATCTGATAGAGGAAATTCTTCCTCAATTGAGATTCCCTCTTTCAGGTATGTCTAGGTCAATATCAAATTGACAAAACTATGACCCATGGGGGATCAGAGATATGAAAGACTGAGAAATTGAACATGTAAAATGTTAGTGATTCTGTGACTCTCAAAGAGCACACTGAAACAGTTTTCCCTGGAAGTTCATTCTGAGCCAGGCTTAGAACTGAACACAATCACATAAGTCTGCTTAGAAGTGAACGTGATTGCATTCTCCAAGACTCTGCTTGGCAGGTCTTCATTCAGACCCTTTTCACAACAACACTACATCAAAGTTTCTTGATTTTCCAGCTCCCACACTGATTAAACAACAAGGATCATTTTTTCTGTCCCTGTAATGATTGTGCAGTAAAGGGCAGAATTGATGTCTAGGCTCTGACTCAGGGCCTAGTAAAATATTGGCCAAGAAGTGGGTGTAAGCAGCCACTAGCACTTTGAAGATTTCTGTACCTTGTTAGCAGCTAAAAATACTCATGGAGCCAACTATACTGATTTAAAGAAAACATCTAAATATTTGACTACTTAGAACTTTCTTCTTAGGAATCTTTAAAGGATTTAACAGTTTGCTGAATGAATACTAGTCATTTGGTCATTTTATGGGAAGGAAGCAGGCTGATATAACTTACAGAGTTTTTCCCTACATGCCTACTGTTTGTCACTGCACAGGAGAGTAAACAAAAGCAGTCTAAGAACTTGTTCAGGCCCTTGAGGAGTTTATAGCCTGGCTCAGGGAACTGGAAACAATTTGTTAAGCAAGATGTCCCAAAGGAATGGATCAGGTGACCACAACCAATAGAGCTCAAGAATGAAGGTGATGGGTCCTATGGTGCAAGATCAGAAGGAGCATCAAGCCAGCCGAACAGGCTGCGCTGGGTCACTTGACCATCAGGAGCATCAGATTTGCAGCTGGCTATGATTGGCCCTCCAGGGATGGAAGGGAGTTGCTGAAGAATCTCCAGCTCCTAGTTCTAGCTTTCTTCAGACAGGTGGAGAGAGTTAGCAGATGCTTTTCTGCTAACTGTAAAACAGAACATAACTTAGGAGTGACACACTTCCTCACATTCACTGCTCATAGGTGATGCCCAAGTCACAAGAGCCTCAGAGCCCACTTCACCTTTCCAGATGTTCTCCCCAAAAACATCCCTCCCAAACCTTGTTCACTCCAAAAGTAGATTCTTGAAACATTCTCTGCACTTTCTCAACTCTGTGCAATGCTCACTGCCCTCTCTCTATCTGGAAGAGCTTTTCTTGCCCTCAAATCCCACCTTGATTCTTTTTAGCCAGGAATTCTTTTTAGTATTCTAGTCTTCACAAAGACTTCCTACTCAACTGCTGAAACACTGGTTCCTGGAATCTCACTCTACCAACTATCCCAATAACACCTTTGTAGCTCACTTAAAAAATTTTTTATTTTCTTTGTATGTGTGTACACACACATGGACATGTGTCATGGTGCGTGTGAAGAGGTCATTGGATAACTTGCAGGAGCTTGTTCTTTCCCACCATATGGGTCCCAGGGATCGAACTCAAGCTGTCAGGCTTGGGTACAAGTGTCTTTACCACTGAACTATCTCTATCACACTCTTTACATATTCCACTCTGACTTGTGACTATCCTCACCAAATTTTTGGAAGGGCAAGGAAATGCTTTTTACATTTCTGCCTCTCATTTTCCTAACATGTTTCTCCCAGAGAGTACTAAATATTTATTGCATGACCCTAAATTAATTAGGGAGACCCTGAGCACCGGAGCAGCACCCACAATGAGATAACAGAAGTGGCTCTGGCCTCTGTTATCTGCACTGGAAGTGATAGGAGGAATCCCACAGGCCTGACAGTGGAAGTCACTGGTGAGGGTCAGCTGTGCCATTCATTCACTCTTATTTTGACAAAGTTATTTAAACCCTTTAGACTTCAGTTTTCTTCCTCATGACATAGACATAGCAGAACCACTTTGAGTGGTGTGGAGCCGAGATGAAGCATAACATTTGGGGGACTTTGGGAGCCACCTAGGCAGCTATGTCTCAAAGAATAGATGGGTAGCATGAATTGATCTTAAAACATGGTCAAATGCCATGCAAAACTTTGTCACATGCAGCTGTTACTCCAGTTGGATGGGTGGTGTCATGTGGTCATGTTCCCTCATGTCCCCCTCTGCACACCTTGGTGGTGTGTTTGCTACATGAGAGTCCTTCAGATTTTTGTTCTTTGAGACCCCTTTATACTGAGAACCCTCTTGTAGTTCTAGGCCAGAAAGCCAGAGAAACGGAACTCAGTAATCCCTAGCATGCCAGTATCATTGGCTATTGCTAAGATGTTCCCATATTTATGTGGGTATTTAATTATTTCTTCAGCCCCCTTTATCCAATTTCCTATTCTTTTTTTAGTATTTTATTTATTATTTTTATTTTATGTGTATGAGTGTATTGCCTGCATGTAAGTGAGTGCATCCGTGCTGTGCAGTGCCGCAGAGGTCAGAAGAGGGCTTCAGATTCCCCTGGAACTGGAGTTAAGGATGGCTCGCAGCTGCCATGTGGGTGCTAAGAATCAAACCCGGGTCCTCTGCAAGAGCAGTCAGTGCTCTTAACCGCTGAGCCATCTCTCCAGCCCCCAATTTCCTATTCTAAGTCCCCTCATTGCTCCCATATTTTATATACCTTTTCATAAAATTTTTATGAATGCTTTGTATCTATGTATTTTTAATTTACTTAAGAGGTATTTTGTTTAAGAAATGCACTCCAATTCCTGATTTTTTTTTTCACAGCACCATGCTTTAAGATCAATTATATTGATTTATCTTGTCATTCATTCTTCTGGTTATGGATACCTGGATGGCTTCCAATTGACCACAGATATTGCCACAGAAAACATTTCCAAGTGTATGCTTTAATAGACTTATGTGGACACTGATCTGAGATAGGCCTGGAAGCATAGCATCTGGGTTTAGGCTGGGTCATTTACGGTCCAGCTTATCCAGAACACCTGATAATTATTAACAGCACTAACTTTTGATGCTAACATAGGTATCATTGCAAGCAAATAGACTAAATGTCTAATGGATTTCTAACTTACACTTTAGCAACAATTATCAAACTGGCTACAAGTTAGAATCAGTTGAGAAGTTTAAAATAAATATTGCTGCCTGGGTTCTACTCCAGAGATTTTGATGCAATTGGTCTAAGCGAAGCTTCAGTTCCAGGATTTAAAGTGCCCAATAGCCTAATGAACAGCAAAAGTTGAAAGCGACTGCCCTATGAAATGGTCTTTTCCAATCCACCCTTCGCCAGCAGTTTCCATACACCCACATACTCACCGAGAGCACTTTGTGAACATCAAGCATTCTGATGGAGGACCCGTTTCCCCCTCTTATCAGTGCATTACTTACATAACATCAGTTATGTTCCCAAATTCTAGACAACTTGAATTCTAGGTTTAAAAACAAAGTTTTGACATCTTTAGTGTGATATATCCCATGAGAGATAAGGAAGGAAATGTTTTCTCACTAATAATTCTTGATGACATGCATATGGTATTATGAAATCTTTTTTAAAAGGAAGAGTTTACATAGTGTTCTCTTTACATAAAAGATCTTATTTTCCATCCTTCTCTACCTGGTAAAATCCTACTTATCTTGAAAACCCAAACTTAAGTGTTCCCTTCTTTGGGACATGACTCCTACTCTCTCTGGCAAAATTATCTTTTCTGCCTTGCAAACTCTCAAAGAGGGAAAATGTGTGACTAAGTAGATATGCGCTATTGGAGAGTATCCTGTTTTTTCTCAGGGATCCTGGACCTAGCACAGGGACTGACACTTAGTGCTTCAAATATTTCTCAAAAAATTCACATATTTCAGAATATCCTATTTTATGACTATCTTAGGGAGCAGAGAAGATGCATAAATAGCTAATGATAGTATGAGGGAAAAAAGAGAAAGAAGCAAGAAAAGAAGGGAAGTGGGAAGACAGAAGGAGGAAGAGAAAGAGAGATTTGATAAGTTCGAGAATGTTCAGTGCCCACTATGACTGACTTTTCTGTTTAAGCCACACATTCATGACTCTGTCCTCAGAGATGCTATTCAGTATTTAAGAAGTTACTCCTTTACTCATCAAAATGATACAAAGGAAGAAGGTGAATGAAGTAAAGGAAGCAAAGAACTTATTTCTATAAAATCGAAAGACAAACAACAGAGAGTCACAGATACCAGTCTGCTATTTAAAGAAAGAAAATATTGGGGCTGGAGAGATGGCTCAGCGGTTAAGAGCACTGACTGCTCTTGCAGGGGACCCAGGTTACACTCCCAGCACCCACATGTCAGCTATGAACCATCCTTAACTCCAGGTCCAGGGGAATCCGAAGCCCTCTTCTGACCTCTGCAGCATTGCATGACACAGGTGCACTCACATACATGCAGGCAATACACTCATACACATAACATAAAGATAATAAAATATTTTTAAAAAGAAAGAAAAAATCAAACTTCTAAATTCCTTGGTTTCAAAAGTAATTTGTTCATCATGAACCAATCTTACAATTCATTAGCTTCACCCTGGAGATAAGACTGAATGTCAGCTCTCTTCCTGACCTATAAGAAATAGGGGCCACTAGCACAGAACTGAAACTTTGAGGATAAATACAGAGTGAATCAATATGATTGCTACAAAGCTGAAAAATAACAGGCTACAACCTGAATTTTTATAGAGTGAAGAAATTTCCTGTCCCTTGCTCTTTATAAAAGAAC
>NW_008360304.1:2657506-2681836 GCF_000622305.1 Nannospalax galili | reverse complement strand
AAAACTAAAAAATAGTATATATCTATATAATTAAATAATTAATTAATTGTTCAATGTGTTTGAGTGTATTGCCTGCATGTATGTGAGTGCACCTGTATCATGTAATGCCCACAGAGGTCAGAAGAAAGCATCAGGTCCCCTGGAACTGGAGTTATGGACCACTGTTAGCCACCATATAGGTGCTGGGGTTCCAACCTGGGTCCTCTGCAAGAGCAGCCAGTGCTCTTAACTGCTAAGCCATCACTCCAGCCCTGAAATATTACCTTTTAGCAGCATTAAGATTAAGCCAAAAATATTCTAAGAATTAAAAGTAAAAACCTATATTACCCAATCATTTGTTTAAGCTGAATGAATAGCTAAGGAAAGGATATTGCCTCAGAAGCTGAGCATGACAATATGCTGTTAGAGGTGGCAAGACCCAGTTATTGACAAAGGAATGTGAATAGAACAGGGTCTAAAATACCTGCCATGCATATTCCCCCATGTTCTTCATTCATTCCTGGTGATGGGAGTGAAGATAACTATGGTAACTTGGAAGTTACTTGTTCAATAGAGTGGAGTCTCAGTCAGCTTGGGACCCTGAATGACTATGTGGAGGAAAGCCACCGACAACCAACCTGAATGACATCTGCTTTTGTTACATGAGTAAGAAAGACAAGAGTTGTCTAAGCCACTACATTTTGGATTTTTATTTCTAAGAACAACTTATAGTTAGTGTGTGTGTGTGTGTGTGTGTGTGTGTCCCCTTTTATTTCATCTTTATGAAGTTTAACAAAAATAAGATTCACAGGAAAAAAGAGTTCAATTACAGATAAGCAAAACAAAAAAAGGAAACAGAAAAGACAAAGGAAAAAGCAACTCTGCACCATCTCAACATAATACAATCTAATATTCTAAGACAGCATTCTCTACCAAATTTTTTTTTTTTTGTCTTTTTGAGACAGGGTCTCCCTGTAGCCCCAGCTGTCCTGAACTCACTATGTAGACCAGGCTGGCCTTGAACTCACAAGGGTCCACCTGCCTCTGCCTCCCGAGTTCTGGGATTAAAGGCGTGCGCCACCACATCCAGCATTCTCTAACATTTTAAGGTACTTCTCTCACTTAAAAAATATCATGAGGGCTGAGGGTAGAGCTTAAGTGGTAGGGTGCTCAGCTGCTACTCATGAAGCCCTAGGTTTAGTTCCCAGTACTGAAAAAAGGAAAATCATGGACATATTTGCTTCCACTTCATTAAACACTATGCAGGCAGCATATGGAAATCACAGTTCAGTGAGTAGCAATATATCTGTTCATAAACTAGTAAACCTAGAACATGACTAGGTAACAGTTCTCAGAATGTTTAGATCCTGAACAACCAGCAAAAGTGATTACTTAGAAAACTCAGTCCATTGATATCAGAGTAGAAGTCGAGCTGCTGTTGCCAGAAAAACAAACAGCAATAACAAAAGCCGCCTTTGTCAGAACATATTCTTGTCATCAAAATACTTCTGATGTGATGGACTAGAGCAGTTCTTTAAGGGCTGTGACTCATCTCCGAAACAGAAGAAATGTAGTGTTGCCGTCTGGCAGGTCCAGGTCAGGGTTACAGCTCTACTTTACCCCACAGGAAGAAGAGAAGTCTAAAGTGAGCAATTTTCTTGGTAGAAATTGCAGGATTTCCTCCTGCTCACATTCCATTGGTCTAAGCTTAATTGCCTAACCAAACCTAGCTTCAAGGGCATCTGGGAAACCAAAGCCGAACAGGGTGGTCTTGTTTTCACCAAAACTCCGTGATAGGGAAGAAAGAGTGAACAAATTTGAAGGGAAAATAGCAGTCCGTCAAAGTCAGCTTACAGTACAGACTTTGAAAACAGGAGCTCTGCTTCAGTGGTTGACACTGACTCCCACCTTGGCTAGTTATTAGATACGTTATTGGAGACTGTTGCTTAACCTCAGCTTGCAAAATAGAGACATTGAAATTCATATATTTTTATGGGAATTAAATGATTTGATGTACATAAAGTGTTTATAAGACATTGAATTTAATTATAATATATCCAAAACTAATAGAAAATTGATGTTATGTGGCCAGATGATAAAAGTGAACTTAACACAATAAGGAAGCAACTCTAAGTGGCATTAAATAAAGCGTAGAAGCTGAAAGCAAAGCCCTGGAGCCAGACTACCCAGGTCTGGCCTGGCAGCCACTTACTAGTCACTTGGGCAACTTAGGTTACCGCTGTACCTCAGTTTCCACTTCTAGAAAGTGGAGATTAAAATTAATAACTACATGTAGAATTTTTCATGAGGATTATATGAGTTCATGTAGAAAATGTGTAGCCTAGGGCCTAGCACATAGCAACTACTAGAGCCCCTACTCATCTGAAAGGTATGTTGTCAAAGAAAATTAGCTAATATGTTTTAGAAAATTCATATATTCACTGAGTCTTTGCAGTGGACTGACATAGGTAATGACACTGAAAATATTACTATTTCTACTCTTATCCCTCAGTAGTCTGCGCTTCCAAACTCAGTATGTTGATACTCTATGCCATAGGAGGTAGGAACACATCTGTCACCCAGATTAGACAGATATTCATGACATTGCACCCAATTTCTTTCCCTGTTGGAGAGCTGTGTGTATTTTCATATCTCTTCCTTGGTTCTGTAATACAGGCTTCTGAATGAACAAAGTCTCCTTTCAGGTAATGAGTTTGCCCAGAGTACGTCCCTGCTGATTCTGAGACTTCGGGATTGAAAGCTATTCTCAGAATTCTCAAGTGAATTAGGCCATGGCTTTCTTTTCTATTGTTTTCAATCAATGCATTCTTGAATAATAATATATTTCCCCTAAACCTTCAATACACTGACTGTATTCTAGCTGCAATTAAATTTACCCATTTAATTGATGATTGTAGTCAGAAAAAAAAAAGTCAAGATGGTAAGAATTTCCTTGAAAATCAGGTTCCATGAATCTGCTCAGTTTCTCTTATAAATATAATTAATTCATGGATAATTTTCACTCCAGAGGATTGTTTTTCTAGGAAATTTGTCAAAAATTCCAATTTGTATAAGTCAAAAATTATTTTTCTGAATATTTAAAGTCATATTAAAGCATTAAATTCCTAATCAAATGTTCAACATTCAAGTTTTTATTAAAGTGGGCCCAAATACTATATTTACTTAATTATTAAACAATACCTAATGCATGCTATATTTAGTGTCATATAGAACAGGTTGGCCTTGATCTCACAGAGATCTGCCAGAGTCTGCCTCCTGAGTGCTGGGATTAAAGGCATGTGCCACCACACCCAGCTCCAACCTCTCTTATGAGCAATTTCTCCTCATAAAAATTCTGTCACACGCCTTTAGTCCCAACACTCGGGAGGCAGAGGCAGGCGGATCTCGGTGAGTTCAAGGCCAGCCTGGTCTACATAGTGAGTTCCAGGACAGCCGGGGCTACCCTGTCTCATAAAGACTAAAAAAAAAAAAAAAATGCTGTCAAGTGTGTTGTCGGCCTGTTTGAGGGGTCCACATACATTCTATAAAGGGGGAAATAGTAAATAGTTTAAACTTTGCCAGTCAATGTCTCTGGTACAACTCTAAGACTCTACTGTGGCAGTGCAGTAGTCCAGCTATGGATATTAAATAAACGCCATGGCTGTGTTTCAATAAAACTGTTTATAAAAAGAGACAGGAGGCTGGGTTTGACACAAAGCCTGTAGCTTACTGACCACTTTCCTATTTGAAAGATAACGAAATCAAAACCCAACCCAAGATCACAGAAGCAGTAAATGGTAGCAGGTTCCAATCCAGTTCTTGACTATCAATCTTCTACTTTTGAGTGAATAAATGGGATGATGACCTAGAGGCAGACCCAAACGACAGCATCCGATGAATGTCTGCAGAACCTCTGGGCAGATGTTGAATGCCAGAATGTGCCAAGAAAACAAAACCATAGTCTTGAACAAGGCTGTGGTAGTTCTGTACTGCTGTTATAACACATTGCCAAAAACAGTGTCTTAAAACAAATGTGTTCTCTCAGAGCTCCAGAGGTTATAAATCTCAAACCACTCTCACTCTAACATCAAGATATTGGCAAGGCAGCATTCTTCCTAAATGCTTGTGGGGATGGGTGGTCTGTCTATATCCTTGTTTTTCTACTTGCAAAGGCCATCCACATTCCCCAACTGTGGCCACCTCCTCCATTTTCAAAACAAAACAACATAGCAGCTCTTTCTTCTGAATGTCCCTTCAGCCTCCATTTTATAAGGACCCTGTGCTTGTCTGATTAATCCAGGATAATTTCTCCTTTTCTTAATCCTGCTAGTCACATCACAAGATTCCATTTACCTCCCGAAGTAATAGTCACAAGTTTTAGGATGTGGACATCTGTGACGGACTATTTTTTATGCTTGTCATAAAGACTTTAAGGACGAAAGTCCTTAGCTTCTGACCTGGCAAGCTTTCTTCCCTGATGACTCCTCATAATTTAACCCTGTAGCCATATGGCTTTATAAGATATTGTCAGTCAGGGGGAAAATATGCAAAAAACCTGAAATCAACCAAAAAAAAATAAATAAATAAGAGGTGGCCATCCATTTCCAGTTCCCAAGATAAATGAAACTGTAAGGCTTTCTTTTAACACACTAAGGTTAAGTGTGCAGCAATGCATTATAGATGCAGTAAGAAATGAACATAGTTTTATTCAGAATTGTAATTTTGTTTTCTTGGCCCATTCTTATGTTGAGCCTCTGTCTATAGCTCTAAAAAAAAAAAAACGTTCAGCTCCAATAGTTTCAGTGCTGGCATCTGAAAATATCTGTGTCTGTTGGGGATTTCTGGAATACAAATTGGAGGAAATGCCTATAAAAGATGAAGGGTAAGGGGGCAGACAGGAAGAACCTTCAGACCAAGATATGTACCTAAGATCTGTGAAAGGAGAGGAAGAAGGAGGGAGGATTGGGTAGAAAGAGCCTTAGGTTTCAGTAGAGTTGGGGAAGTCTCAGTTAGGCCAAGGGAGACTCCCAAAAGGATTGCTCTTCAGACGCAAGGTCTGGCTGTGTTTCCAAACCATGATCAATCACTGGCCAAAGGCAACCTGGGAGAATATGGTTATGATGGGGATGCAGGGGCAGGAACCAAAGGTCAGCAAAGCAGGAAGTGTTCCACCTACTATTATTTCATAGTAGATTCAAGGTCTGCATGGTACATCTCCATGACTGACATAGTTCATCACAATCTTTGTAAAGTATGGGAATCAGAAGGGTTTCCTAATGTTCAACTCTGAACACACAAGTTGCAAGGTGTATAAGCATCATAATATGGTGGCTTCTTTTAAGTAATTTTTTTTTTCTTTTTAATGAAATGTGTTGATCTTTCTAGAGACTCTTTTACTTCCAGCTAGCTAGTATTCAGCTGCACTAAATGACTTTTAAAATTATACTTTTAAATTCCATATTTCCCAAACTTTATACCCACTGTTTTAACTGTATCCACTACCTGTTATAATGTATCAGGTTAAATAAAATGTTTTCTTATGAGTCCTTTTGCAAATCAGCTTACATCCCACCAGAATGGTTTGTCTAAGAATCTTTCTTCATGTTATAGTGATGAAGAGGAGTGGGGGCAGGGAGAAGAAACTAGGAGGAAACTGAAAATGTTGCAATGGATCAGGGAATTTTTCACTGGTTACATATACTTATTCAAGCATTCCTTTAATGCTACCAGTGTGTGTGGCTGATATGTCCCTCTAAAGACCTCTGTGCTAGACAAGCTATTTTCACTTTATCCCAGCACCAAAAAGGCTACAGATCTACAAGAAACACTGATGAATACAGATTGATGCCTGGCTAATTCTAAAAAAGGATTCAAAAGGGGTGGGGAAGATAATCAGAATATGAATATCATCTGTATTAAGAATGATCTGCAAATGCACAGTTTTATAGACAATCAATTTAAAATAGCATACTTACAGAGTGGCACATTGGAAAGAAGATTATATAGAAACACAGCATGCAAGAAATCTGGATGCATGGTCTCTCCCTCCATCCTCACATCCTTGGAATGTATGGCATCCTTTTCCTTTTACGACCTTGCTGTATAGTACAGACTGCCTGATAATGGGAGTCACTCAGCACATGTTTGCCAGGTTGAGCCCTTTGGCAAACATCTCTTTTAAAATGCTAACCTGAAAGACAACAATGAGCAAAACATCACTGAAACAATAAAACATCAGAGGGCAAGCTGGAAAACAGAAAAGAAGTCAAAAGGTTTTTGGTTTTTACTGGTCATTTCCTATCACCTGAAATGCTACATTCCAGAATCCCAGAGGAACTGGCAGGTTGGTAGGCCAGGGTGCAAGGCCAACACTGAGAGCTGAATACATAGAGAATAGTTGAAATATTCAAAGTAATTGATATGATGAAGACAGGAATAGAGGGCCTGGAGAGATGGATCAGCAGTTAAGAATACTTGCTGCTCTTCCAGAGGACCTGAGTTCAAGTCCCAGCACTCATGTCAGGCAGCTCACAACTGCCTCTAACTCTAGGTCCAGAAGATCTTCTCCTGGCCTCTGCGGGTGGCCACACACACACACACATAGCATACATTCATACAGACAGACACACATACACAAAAATAAAATAAACTTTTTTAAAAAAGAATATAGAAGAAAATGACAGTTTTGCCTTTGTTCTTATTTTCTACAACCTTCCCTCATATCGTCAATATTTCTTTGTTATTTTGTCTAGACTGGCTGGCCAGTGAGCCCCCGGGGTCTGCTTGTCTGTCCCTCCCCTTGTACCCCTAGCTCTGGGATTACAGGTGTACACAGCCACATCACGCTCTTATGTAGGCGCTGGAAATTGAAACACAGGTCTTCGTGCTTGTGCAGCAAGCATCTTACCTACTGAGCCATCTCCTCTTCCCCTCTCCTAAATTTTTCTTCTTCTTTCACTGTGGAAGCTGGGTAAATGCTGCTTTTGGAAACACCATCCAGACAGAATGAAAATTTTCCATCTCCTGCCACTGTCTTCTATTGACAAAACCCAGAGGAAACCTGCTCATAAGAAAGCCTGGGGAATGGAGCCTTGGGGAGCCCCCTCCCATGCAGAGCAGAACAGAGAGCAGCAGGACAAACAAGCTTCCAACGCAGTGTCGCCACTTGTTCTGCCAGCTCCCAAGAACCATCTGTGATGGGTCATCTTATTGGTCAAACTGAACTGAGTAAAAGATGCTCAGGATCTTCCAAAACATGATTTATACACATGTCTATGAAGACATTTTCAGAAGAGGTTAGTATTTGAATTAATAGACTAAATAAAGAAGATGCACTACACCAGTGTGCACAGGTATTGACTCTGTCGAAGACCTAAATAGAGCAAAAAGACAGAAACAGAAGAAAGATGGATTCAAGGTGACTTCTTGAGTTGATGCAGCCATCTGCTCTCACTCTCAGACATAGGGCTCCAGGCTCTCCAGCCTACAGCCCCTAGGATTTATTTCAAGGCATACTAGGTCTCAGGTCCAACACTGGAAAAGGGGTGGGGGCAAAAAGATAGGCAGATCCCAGGGACTTGTTGGTCAACCAGTCTAGCCAAAATGACAAACTCCAGGTTAAGTGAGAGACCTTATCTCAACATATAAGGTAGAGAGTGATAGACAGTATACCCAGCATTAATCTCTGGCCTCCACATACACACACACACACACACACACACACACACATACACACACACACACATAAAAATACATAATAAGTAAACAAATACCAAATGAGAAGTATGTTTAAAGACATTCAGAAGTTGTTGTAAAGTCTATCTTAATCCCAAGTCAAAAATCACTTCATGAAATTTTTAAATGAAACTCAAACCAACAACTCAAACAGCAGTTTTAAAATCAAACATTGTAACACAACACAATTCAAAGCTAAACTAATTTGACACTTGCATGCTGAGGAATAACAGCAGGGAAATGTTAAAAGTCTCTTCTGTAAGTGAATCATGTTTCTATACAAGCAGTAAAAACACTACAGTTCCTAACATACAATGGCCTTGAATCTGAACTGAGGTGTTTTGGGCAGCTTCGTTGGCATTGCCTGGCATGATGGCATGTAGAGAGTGAAGCATGCACATTGTGCATTCAAAATCAAGGCTGAGCTGAAGCTACCCAATGCCACATGGGCAAGGGTACCCAGAAACATCTTGGATTCATTACACATTTGATTTAAAATTAATTTTTGGTCATTGCACATTCAGAAAACTGTTGTTAATTTTTCGGACCTCCACATTCAATCACACAACTTTATATAGGGTTATGAACCACAGTTTAAGAAACTGGGATTTACAGGTCATTGTTGACTTTTATAAGTACTTTTCCAGTAGAGTGACAGGTGAGAGGCCAGCTGAATAGACTTGAGAGAAAGTTGAGAAAGAAATGGAGATGGTGAGTAGGTACCACTGCGCTAGTTTAGCTGAAAATGGGAGCAGAGAGAAAGCACACTGGAGTTGGAGGTGATGTGGAAGCTATGGGAGGATTATTTCAAGATGGACTTCCCTGTGTGCTCATGAGAATGACACAGTGGACAGAAGCCATGACGGGAAAGAGGAGACAGAGCTCATGAAACATCTCATTGTCTGAAAAGGGTTCAGTAAACCAGAGCATCATGAAGGGATCTCAATGCAAGAAGAGCTTAAACAGGTCGGGATAAGGTATAGTCACAAAAGATGCTACAAATCACCCAGGAAGGAGTTTAGGCTGTAATATAAAAGCAACAGGAAATTACAAGTAGCATGTCCTAAGACATGAGAATTTATTCAACAGGTAGTAGAGCACCTACTCCAAATGGGGTACTCCATATGACTTCCTAAGAATAAGATACATGAACCCCCATCTTCCAACTTCAATCGGGATTAACAAGGAGGGGACACTGGCACTGAGGTAGAGTCAGTCAGTGGATATCAATATGGTGAACTATAATTATAAGAAGAATCAGCATAAGAAAATAAAATGTAAAACCCAACCACAGGCAGAATTTCTTAGTGTGTTAATTAGTTCTGGATTCAAGTAAGGTAAGCAAGGTGTTCAAGAGTCAAAAAGTGAAATAAAACACTGATTCTTAGGTTCATTCAGGTACAGGGCTGATACCTGAGCATGAAAATATATTTATATATTCTTTCAAGCAATAGCTTTACTAACATATAATCCATATGTCATGAAGTTCTTCCTTTCAAAGTCTGAACTTTAATTTTTAATATTTTATTTATTTTTATTTTATGTATACGAGTATATTGCTTGCCTGTATATAAGTGCATTCATGTCATATAATCCCTGAGGAGGTCAGAAGAGGATTTAGATCCCCTGGAACTGGAGTTACAGACAGTTGTTAACCACTGTGCGGGTGTTGGGAACCAATTCTGGTTCCTCTGCAAGGGCAGCCAGTACTGTTAACCGCTGAGCTATCTCTCCAGCCCCTGAACTTTAATTTTTAGTATATTCACAGAGGTGCATCTGTTACCACTAATTCAATACATTTGCATCAGTCCCAGAAATAAAAAAAAAAAAAAATCACATCCATCACCCAGAGCAGTAATTCCATTTCCACATGCCCTAATCTTTATAAATTTGTCTTCCTGGATATTTTATATAAATGAATTCAAACAATTTGAGCAGTTTTGTTCACTTAGAATAATATTTTAATGTTCATAGATTCTATAGCTTGCATTAATATTTGATCCCTTATTACTGCTGAATAATACTCCATTATGCAGCTATAACTGCTTTTTAATCTAGTCATCAGTTAACATTTGGCTTATTTCTTCTGTTTGTCTACTATGATTAATGCTGCTATAAACATTTATGTACAAGTTTTAGTGAGAATATTTTTTAGTTCTCTTAAGCATATTCCTAAGAGTAGAATCCTGGGTCATACAGTTACTTTGTTTAAATTCTTGAGGAATTTTAACTATTGGCCCAAAACAACATTTGACCACTAACAATGGATGAGAACTGTAGTTTCTCTCTATCCTCACCAACACTTGTTATTTTTACTCTTTTTCATTCCAGCAAACATAGTTGGTATGACATATCCCATAAGACTCTGATTTGTCTCACCATAGTGACTAATGAAATAGAACATCTCTTCAGGTGGTCTGACTCACCACCTCAACAGTTAATTGCCTTGGACTCTAAAAGAAAAAAAAAAACAGGAGATGAAAAGCATCTCCTGATTATGCAGGAGACTGAGTATGCAGAGTTCTATACAGAGGAGACTCGGCTCCTCACAGAAGTTCAAAACTGACACCTTTCAACAGTATGGAACCAGGCTCTGCTTATAGCAAAAGCACAGTGTAACTCCATTTACTTTACTGGTTGCCATTTCCAGACGGCATTCCTAACAACTTGTGTTTTAAAAAGGCCCTTGGAAAGGATACCCCTTCAACACCTTCGTAATGGTTGGTGTTGTCAACCTGACAGAATTCAGAATCTCCTGGGAGATGGGTCTCTGGACAGGCTGTGGGGAACTCTCTTGGTTATGTTAATTGAGGTGTGAAGACCCTCCCACTGTGGGTAACACAATTTCCCTGGGCCAGCATCCTGTATTGTAAGTGGTGAAAGGAACCTGTGCAGCAAGCTTGCATTCACCCCTCTCTGTTTCCTGATTGTGGATGCATGGGACCAGCTGCTTGGAATTCCTGCTGCCTTGGCCTCCCCATCATGGTGGACTGTACCTTGAACTGTGAGCTAAAATAATCCTTTTTCTTTCCAAATTGCTTTTGTTGGGGTATTTTATCACAGCTACATGAAAGAAATTAAGACACTCTTCCACTGTAATAATTAAACCATTTTCTTATATAACACCTTTCCTCAGATACAGGAGAATAAACGTGGGTTTTTGTTTTTACTTTTCTGGGTTGAGTTTAAGTGCCAGATAGTCTCCATGCAAACAAAAACACTTGCCAGACTATCAGGCTAGCAGAGTTAAATGTTCACATGTGATTTATTTGGTAGCCAAGCAAATTACATAACTTGTTTATATCAGCCTTGTCAACAGCAAAACGAAGCCATCTACCAAAAAGCCATATTGATGCAGGATGCTCCTGTGACCGGACTAAAATTCCACTGAAAGATATCAAGAAGCACCATCTGTGTTGAAATTTATGATGATGATAACAAAGAGACAGTTAGACTGCTTTGGAAATATAAATACATCAGGGATAAATGCAGCATTTGATACATTTTATTATTTGAATGAACTTTTAAGTGTATTGGCTTCTGAAATACATTGCAGTTTCAGAAAAAAAATGTTTTTCTTAAATCTGATTTGTTTTGAATAAGGACTGTCATTGGAAAGTTAGACGTTGGCTTATTAAAACTTAAGCCAACATTCAAAACAGTTTAATTAAAGAGAATCTTTGCAATTAGACCCCATGATAAACTTAACCCTAACTAAATTTTTTCTGTATTTTATTCCTTATTTTTACGATAAATTCATCCGGCCATGAATCTGCTATGATTCATTGCATTGCAACAAAGGTACCACACATTAAAAAGAAAAAAACTCCTCATACCTAATGAGATACCAATTGAATTTGAATTTGACTTTCAAAATTTTTATATAATAAAGCTGAGTTTACATATGATCAGAAGGTCAAGACAGATGAAGGACAAAAGTAAATTTTAAATGTCACCAAAATTCCAACTGGCCTTTTTTCCCCTTATTATTTTCCCTGATAATTAAATCGCTCAATCCCACCTTTTCCCAAATTTTAATATTTCTATTACTGGACTATGAATTCCAGTTCTTATAAGTAGTAAACACAAGCCTTCAGAGATTTGTAGGATTTTTTAAAATCATATTTCTGAGTAACTGGATGCTCTCACCAAGGTAGTTTTTTTCCTCTCTTTTATTCATTGATTATTTTCAATTAATACAGAAAATAATGTGCTTCATTATAGCATTTTCACACATGTGTCATTATACTTTGTTCTAATTCCTCCCTCTCTCAAGCACTCTACTGTGGCTCCTGCTCAGCTGACTGGCTGGTTCCCTCCCTCCCCACAAACAGTCCCCACTGTCACTTTCATGTCTCATGTGCGCCCGCCTTCTTCCTTTACCCCTTTCCACTGAGATCTCTTCCTTCTCTCTCATGATCCCCTTTCCAACTTCACAATCTACACATATATATGTGGGTAATTTTAAATGTAGGTTCTATATATGAGAGAAAATACACAGTATTTTCATGAATCTGACTTATTTTGCTTTACATAATGATCTCCAGTTCCACTCATTTTCCAACAAATATGGCTAAATAAAATTCCACTGTGTATATGTACCACATTTTCTTTATCCATTCATCTAGTGATAGACATGTAGGCTGGTTCCATTTCCTGGTGTTGAGAATAATGCAACTGTAAACATGAATGTTCAAATATATCTGTGGCATATTAACTTAAGAGTCCTTTGGATATACGCCTAAGAATGACATGGCCGGGTCATATGATAGTTCTATTTGAGTTTTTTGAGGGCCCTTCACATTAATTTCTGTAGTGACTGCACAATTTTATATTTGTGCCAATAAGGTGTGAGTGTTCCTCCTTCCTCACATCCTTATCAGTACTTCTTGTTGTTTGTTTCTTGATGACAGCCATTCTGACCAGAGTAAGATAGCATCCCAAAGCAATTTTAATTTTCGTTTCCCTGACAACTAAGAAAGTTGGGCATTTTTCAAAGAGTTATTGGCGATTTCTATTTCTTCTTTTAACAACTGTCTATTCTGTTCATAAACCCATTTAGTGACTAGATAATATTTTTGGTGTTCAAGTTTTTCAGTTCTTCATACATTACAGATATCATTCCCTTGTCTGATGTATAATTGACAAAGATTTTTTCCTTCTGTGTTAGATTTTCACTCTGCCAATGATTTCCTTTGCTGAAGAAGCTTTTTAAAATCATGTATTCCCATTTGTCAATTCCTGGGATTGTTTCCTGTGCTATTAGAGTACTTTTCAGAAAGGTTTCCCCTAAGGATTCCTGCCTTACTTAGTAGCTCACAATATGTTTAAAAGCATTATTTCAGGATTGTTTTGGCTCTATCCTTGGGCTTACATGCTTTGCTAAACTCTTTGACAATGGAACATGGGATACTAGTGATCTGATCCGTACAGTGGAAATCGAGTTAGTCAAGTTATTTGTGATTGGCCATGGCCTTAGTTTAATCTTCTTGTTGTTGTGATAAAATACTCTGAACAGAAGCTGCTTAAGGGAGAAAGGGTTTGTTTAGCTCACAGTTGCAGGTTACAGCCCATCGTAGCAAGGAAATACAGCAGCAGAAGCTTTAAGCAGTTGGTCATATTATGTCCATATGCAGTCAGAAGAGAACAGTGAATGTTTGCATGCTAGAGCTCAGCTTGTTTTCTCTACTCTTATATAGTCCAGGATCTCCTGCCTAGGGAATGCTCCCACCCACAATGGGGAGGTCTTCTGACCTGAATTAACATTGATGTAATCAAGATACTCTTCCACAGGTAGGCTTGGAGATCCATGTCCCAGGTGATTCTACGTTTGTGCAGTTGACAATACTAAACATCAATAGCTATGATGTAGCCCTTTTTGAGACAGGGCTTCATTGTGTAGCCCAAAATGACCTCAGATTTGCTATGTATCCCTGGCTGGTCTCAAACTGTAATGAGAAATTTCAGGACAAATACCCTTGCTCTGGCAGCCTCACTAAGTTGGGCTCTACCACCCATTTCATTATACCAGTTAAAGAGAGTGAAAAGCAGAGAGAGGAATTTACTCATTGTGGCTATATTAGGAAGAAGAACAAAGGGCCATGTGACCTCCCAGTCCATCTTCAGTATACTGATATGACCTTGAAGTTAAATAGACAAAGAACTGTGGCAGAAAGTGAGTGGTAAAGCACGGTTTAGAGGTCCTGGCCAAGGTGTGGCCCATTGATCATTTTCTCAGCTCTAATGCTGCATGGAGGTCCAAAACAGTCTTTGATGCTTGCTTGTGGGAACAAAGTGGTTAGGAGATGAGTGGATTAGACAGATAACCCTAGCATGGTAATAGGTTGACTTTGTGGGCCCAAGTTAAAAGTAAAAGCAAAAGCAGTTTCTAAGTGCCAGTTTCAAAACTAGTGATCCCCCTACCTCAGCCTCCTGGGTACTCAGATTATAGGTAGGTTGCCACCACACCCAGCAAACTGGTACCTGAAAAATTTGTGGGTGGTACTGGTGACTGAACTCAGGGCTCTTATATACTAGGCAAGTGTTACATCCCCTTAATGATTTAAGTGCTTAAGGGAAATAAGGGAGTGCTTCACTCAATTATTAATGAAGTGATGTTGACCTCAGGACCTTGCCATTCAGGAAGACCTTCTGAACATTCAGGAGAATTTACAAAATGAAAATCACGAGCCCAGGTCTTATACTTAGCTTAAGATTACTAGAGAACTGTTATTACTTAAAATAGTTTTTTATAATTGTGGGACAAATATTGCTGAAAACAAAACCCATGCTTAACTATATTGGTTACAAAATTATAGGACAAGCTGAGTTCCAGGCTTAAGCTTTTTGTGTAAGTAGAACATTGACAGGGTCAGAAGGAAGCTTGAAACTTAGAATAGGGGCATCTGCTTAAGTTCAGAAGACAGTGAGCATCTTAAACTTGTCCCTCACCCTGAGATTCTCTAGACAGAAGAGGACACTGTCCTTGCATGTCTCAGAGATGTACCCTGACTAGTTGTCCTGTAATATCTTCATCTATGACGGTGACTTGGCACTCCCTCTCTGGAAGACTTAACCTGAGCATCACTTGTTGCCACCAGATTCAGAATCAAGATCAGAGCTCATGATGTTCAAACGAGGAAAGTACACAGTCTGATCTGGGGGACATGAATTAGCAACAAAAAGGTTTAGAAACAACCTTCAGCATCTCTCAGGGTGCTGCATTTACCTAATACAGACAGTTTGCTGGTTTTGAGTGCAAACCAGTTAAAGAATCTCTACAGCAAATCCAGACAGACATGCAAGGTGATGATCCAAGTCAGCTTTATCTCTAGTATTTGCAATAGTATCCAACTACACAAGCAAGAGACAGATGAAGAGTGGAGTTACAGGCCAATTATACTGACGAGTGTAGATGCAGAAATTATAAACAAAATTTAGCAAGCTGAACTCAGCTGAACTCAGTGGTATGAGCTTCATAATGATTCCTGTTTTCTTCTACCTTTTTTTTTTTTGGATGCAGTGTGGACAGTGTTTCATGTAGCTAAGTCTAGCCTTGAACTCCTGATCCTCCCACCGTGACCTCTTGAGTTCTGGGATTATAGGCCTTGCTTTGCTTTTCTTCATGGCTGTATCCAAACTGCAAGCATGGCCTGAGATATAAAGGACATCAGATATGATTATTTAAATGAATGGCCACAATAGGCTTATTCCAGGAAGTCATTGGTACTTTGACAAAAGTAATTCTTAACATGTATTTTACCACATTAACTGATTAGAGAAGAATATAATATGATCAGTTCTCTACTGGCACCCTGAAGAGCCTGGGAAAGAACAACCCCACAACTACCTAGATGAAGGACAACACAGGAACCTGAGAAGTGTATTGAAATTCCAAATCCCGTGACTGAGAAGAAAGCACCCAGCAATGACAGTTAAACACAAGTACAGCCTTCCATATCCCCTCAGCCCAACCCACAGGAAGCCTGCAATGGAGAGCATAATCCCCCAAATACCATAGAACTGAAACTGACAGGCAGGCAGGGGTTCTCATACTGGGAAATTCCTGGAGAAAGTGGAATCTTACATGGAAACTTTTCTCAGAAGGGCATACAGATTAAAACTTGCTTGAATTGCAGAGACTAGCAGCCTTGCCCCCACTTGCAGAGCTAGCTACAAAAGACAGTTGAGGGGGTGAGAGAAACCACACCAGTCCATACTCATTCCTGCTAGGAAGAAATACTGACTGAAGTTATAATAGCATCTATTATTTAAAATTACTTTTTATTTACACTGTTTTACTTCACTTCTTTAGGTTTTGTTTTAGCTCGTCTCTCACCTGAACAAGATTTTTCATTCTCTGCATCTACTCTATAATATTTTCTCTTATTTCCCACAACTCTAATCTCCTCCTCATCCATGCTTTGTCCCCTTTATGCCCCTTTTCCTGTTCTCTTCCCATTTTACTACTTAATTATTAACATCCTTAGTTCTAAAAAATCTCTAAATTTCATTTTTCCCAGTCAGTACCCTAATGCTGCTGTCTGAATCTTATCAGGACACAAGTGAAGTATACAAGTATCTTTGACTGCAAGTTAACACTGAGGCTACTGTCAAATTAATGTTCTTTATTACTGCAGCCAGGTTCCACCCATAGTAGTGGGGAACATAAATCCAAGTGAAAAAAACCTCACCAAGAAGACGCACATAAAATAAAACAAAGAGTAAGTGGGGGACACAAATTGGAGGACATACCCATCTAAACAGGCGGGGGCAGCACAACAAAGAAACACACACATACATTAGAAATAAGTCACCCTGACAGTTTGTAGCTCACTATTAACACTGGAAAGCAAAGACAATGTGAGATAATTGAAAAGTCAGAAAAAAGATTTCAGGGTCTTGCTTTTAAGGCAGATCAATGACTATATCACAAAGAGGACTCAATCAAGAGGATAAAGTAAAAAAAAAATCAGGATCTAGATAAGAAGATTAGCAAATAGCAACTTAAGGGAGACATTTTTAAAGCATGGAGGAAAATTTCAGCAAAGAAATTGAAACTCTGAAAAGAACCAAACAGAAACATAGGAAATGAAAATGTTAGTCAATCAAAGAAAAACACCGTAAAAAGCACCATCATCACACAAGGCCAATTGGTAAAGCAAATTTCAGGGGTAGAGGGTAAGACTGAGGAAAATTACATTCAATCGGTACAAAGAAAAATTATTGTGCATGACCAAATCTTCCAAGAAATCTAGGATAAGTTAAAAGACCAGATCTAAGGACTTATATGGGAGAAGAAGGTGGTATAAAACCTTAAAACATCAACAGTTTATTCAGCAAAATTATACCTGAAAATTTCACAAATGTAGAGAAAGAAATGGGTATCCAAAACCAAGAGGCACTGAGAACTCCAAATAGACATGACCCAAAGAACCTTCCCATAATGCATCATAGTCAAAATGTCAAAATTACAAAGCAAAGGAAAAAGCTGTAAGGGAAAAACACAACTCATCTACAAACGCAAACATCAGAATCAATTCAGATCTCTCATGAGCATAACTAAAATCTAGGAAGGCCTTTTGCCAGTAAAGGTTGAATAAAAATGGATCCAGCAAAGTGTTTTTTAATTAATGGAGAAATAAGGACATTCTAAGACAAGCACAAACTGAGGTGTTTTATGACAATAAAACCCACAATGCAGAAGATACTTAAAGGAAAACTATACAGAGAAAAAGGAGATAGTCTCCTTTATGAAAGTATAAGAAAAGACTAAATTTCATGAGAGGAATAAATAAGCTAGGAAGGAGTCTATCATATCCAACACAATAAATATCAATACTAATAGAGAAAGAAGTAAAGAGCTAGCAATAATCCAACCAACCAGAACAATAACCAATAAAACCATAGGAATTATCAAACTACTCTTAACAATAACCTTAAATGCAAATGGACCCAATTCTCCATTACAAAAACACATTAACTAGATTTAAATTGAACCCAGTTGTATGTAGTCTCTAAGAAACACACTTCCCCAAGACAACCATGATGAGAGGCAAAGGATAAAAATCAACCTACCAAGCTCAGGGAATCCCAAAACAGGTGACATAATTTTTCTGATATCTGATAAATTGGACTTCAAACATGAAGTAGTCAGAAGAATCACAAATACCACTATAGAAAAATTAGAGGATAACTCTCCCAGAGGATGGCCTTGAACTCACAGAGATCCACCTGCCTCTGCCTCCCAAGTGCTGGGACTACAGGCGTGCGCCACCATGCCCCGCTTCCAATTTTATTTTTTAAACCCACTAAATTGCATGAAAGGTAACTCAGGTTCTAACACAATAATAGTAGAAGACTTAAACATCTCTCTCTTGCCTTACATAAGTCTTCCAAACTAAAACTCAGTAAAGAAATTTCTAAATTAAACTATACTATAAATCACTTGGATTTAGCAGATATTTACAGAATATTCCATCCAATAGATACAGCACAGACATTCTTCTTAGAGGCTCCTGAAGTCACCTCTACAGTTAATTTATAGGCAACAAAGGCTATTTAATAAATACAAAAGAATCAGAATAATTCATTGTACTGTATCAGATCATAGTGAAGTAAAACTAGAAATCTTCCATAGGAAAAAACACAGAAACTCAACAAGTATTAGAAATTGAACAATATGCCAATGACCAATGGGTATCGAAGAAATCAGGGGGATTTTTTTTAATTCCTAGAATCAAATGAAAATGTCACAACTTATCAGAACATTTGGGATATGAGAGGAAAGCTCATAGTTATAAGTATGTACATTAAAGAAGTCAGAGAGATCTCAAATGATTCACCTCAAGGTTTTAGAAAAACAAGAATAAACCAAACCTAAAATGCAGTAGACGGCAAAAAATAATAAAGCTTAGGACAGATATTAATGAAGTGGAGACTAAAGAAACAATACATAGAATGAATCAGACAAAGATTTGATTCTTTGAAAAGATAAACAAGATTGACAAACCTGTATATAAACCAACCAAAGTAAAAAGAAGACTTGGATAATCAATTTAGAGATGAAAAGAAGACACGGCAGTGAATTCCAGTGAAATCCAGAGAATCATTAGGGCATGCACTGAAAATTTATATTAAACAGTATTTAAAATTTATATTAAAAGAAATATTGAAGAAATGGGTAATTTCTAAAGACATATAGAAATTTAACAAAATTAAATCATTAGGGTTTAAACAATCTGAAGCCAGTAATTCCCTGACAGCAAAGCTATGTATGGACATAACAAAAAACAACACTATAGGCCAATTAATAAGCACACACAGAAAAGTTTTCAGCAAAATACTTGCAAATGGAATTCAAGAACATGTTAGGAAGAAAATGCATCACAACCAAGTTTGTTTCATCCAGGGATACAATTTTGGTTCAATATACACAAATCAGTAAGTGTAATTCAACATATGAGTAGACGAGGACAGAGTCATACAATCACCTCGATAGATGCAGAAAAAGCATTTGACTAAGTTTAGCATGTCTTCATGCTAAGTGTCCCGAAGAAAGCATGAACAGGGGAGCATATCTTCATACAACGGAGATTATATATGACAGCCTACAGAAAGCACTGTGTTAAACTGGGGGAAGTCAAAAAATGTCATCTAAAATCTAGACTGGGTCAAGGGTATCTGTTCTCTTCATGCCTTTATTCAATATAGTGCTTGAAATCTTAGCTAGAGCATTAAGACAAGAGAAAGAAATTTAAGGGACACAAATAATAAAGGAAGAAACCAAATTATCCCTCTTTGTAGATGATATGTTCTTTTCTTTAACCAACTCTAAAGACTTTGGAAGAAAGCTTTTAAATCTGATAAACATTTCAGCAACAGAAGCATAATACAAAACCAACATACAAAAAAATCAATGGTTTTTCCTATACACTAATAATGAACTTTCCAAGAAATTCAGAAAACTATGCTATTCACAATAACTTAAAAAATAAAGTACCTAGGAATAAATCTAGCCAAAGAGTTTAAAGTTCTCTACAATGAAAATTTTAAGACTAAAAATAAAAGAATTGGAGACACAAGAAGATGGAATGACTTCCCATGCTCATGGATTGGAAGAGCTATTATAAAAATGGCTTTATTATTGAAAACAGTCTACAGATTCAGTGCAATTCCCATCAAATGTGATGACATTCTTTTCCTAAAATTCATAGGGAAACACAAAAGACCCTGAGTAGCCAAAGCAATCCTAATTAGAAACAACAATGCTGGAGGTATCACAATACCTGACCTCAAAGTATACTACAGTGTTATAGTAGCAAAAACAGCATGAGAGCACAATGGTTCAGCAAGTGAGGGCAGTTGCTGCCAAGCCCGAACACCTAAGTTTGATCCACAGGACACATATAGTAAAAGAAGAAAACTAACTCCTAGAAGTTGTTCTCTGACCTCTGCAGGCACACTGTGGAGCATGGACACACACATTCACACACACACACACACACACACATGAACGAACGAACAAACAAATAAATAATAAATAAATAAGTAAATAAGTGAGCAAGCAAACAGCACAGCACTGGCACAGAACAGGCGAGTAGACCAATGGAATAGAATACAGGCCAGGGGCCAACCTCTTCATCAAATGGGGTTGGGAAAATTGGATGTGCATATGTAGAAGAATGAAACTCAGTCCACACCTCTCACCCTGCAGAAAAGAATAATTTCAAGCTGAATCAAAGACCTTAATCTAAAGCCTGCAGTGCAGAAACTGCTAGAGGAAAACATAATTAAAAACACTTCGAGAAACAGGACTAAACCAGAGCTTTCTGAAGACACCAAAAGCATAGGAACTACCTTGAAGAACTGACAAGTGGATGAATTGAAATTAAACAATAAAAAGCTTCTGTGTGGCAAAGAAAACAGCCTCCAGCGTAAAGAGACAGCTTACAGAATAGGAAAAAAAAAATCTTTGCAACTAGTCAACTGTATCCAGAATATTTTTTTAACACAAAATTTAAACATACACAAAACATCTTCCAGTTAGTGTATCAGTTAACAAACTGAATGGACAGTTCTCAAAAGAGAGATCACAAATAGCTAATGACTATTTGGGGAAAACTTTCAACATCCTTAGCCATTAGGAAAATACTAATTAAAACTGCCTTCAGAGTCCATCTCACTTCAGACAGAATGGCAATTATCAAGACAACAAGAGAAAAAAAATGCTGGCAAGAATTCTGGGAAAGGGCTAGGGAGATGACACAACTCAAGAGCACATACTGCTCTTGCAGAGAACCCAAGTTTGGTTCCCAGCACCCACATAAGGTGACTCATAACCACCTGTAACTACAGCTCCAAAGAATCTAATGCGTTCTGGCTTCAACAAGCCCTTGTACTCATATGCCTTATGTGCTGCTGGTGGGCATTTAAACTGGCACAGTCATGAAGGAAATCAGTAATGGAAGGTCCTCAAAAAATTAAAAATAGAACTACTGGCTATACCACACATGGCTATGTATTCAAGGGAATTTAAGTCCCACTGTTGAAATATTTGTACATCCATATTTTTTCTGTACTATAATACTGAAGAAATAGATCCAGCTTATATGTCCATCAACAGACAAATGCATAAAAAATGTGGTACATATATACAATGGGATTTTATTCAATGGTAAGGAAAAATAAATCATGACAGTGAGGGAAAATGGATGGAGCTATGTTAAGTGAAATATGAGACTCAGAAAGGCAAATATCACATTGTCAACCAGGGGATAAATGCCCTTGAGAAGGCCTTCTCTCTCTCTCTCTCTCTCTCTCTCTCTCTCTCTCTCTCTCTCTCTCTCAGTAAATGAAACTAGAAAATGAACTGTGAGAGGGAAGAAGAGATCTTAAGGGAGGGACAAGGGGTGAGAGGGTAAGCACAGATGAAAGGACGAATGAGAGGTGTAGGGACAGCAGCAGCCGTGGGGAAGAGAGATGAGCAAGAGTAAAGCATGTGTGAAAATCCTATAGTGAAATCACTACTTTGTGTGCTTACTTTACAAAAACAAATGAAACTAAGCTCAAGTGCTGATTTTTGCAAAATACCCTAACACTCTGTTGCTATAATGCAATAAAATTTCCTATGTGTTCCTAACCACACTCTCATGCATGTGAAATAAATCCTCAAATCATTTAGCACTCTTTCTTAAGGTTGAGTATTTACTTCTTTAAACCATGTGGCTTATTGCTTAATAAAAAAGATGATTTTTTAACTGTGCTTGCATTTCAAGTAAGTCCAAAAGCTAAGTCCAAGTCCACTGTAAAAATCAAGAGAACAGTCTTTAGGGATAGTTTAATCACATGATGAAATTTAACTCTTTAGAGCTGCAGAGGCCTATTGATTGAAGCTGTCTTTTAAGTCATTAAAAGTCACAAACACACTCGTACCAAAGATTGTTTTTCTGCTTTGATACGGTCATATGCCCAGTAGAACTGAAGCCTAAGATACTAGAATCCATCACACCTTCATCACTTCATCCAATGCAGTGCATTTGGAATCAGTACAGTCTTTTGGTTATAAAGAGGACCAAACAAAGAAATAGACAAAATAACATTTTACTCCTCAGTGTTTTTAAACTAATAGAATCTAATTTTACCACATGTTCAAAGATTCTCTTTCTTTTTTTTTTTTAAGTCTTTTTGAAGCAGGGTCTCCCTGTGGCCCCAGCTGTCCTGGAACTCACTATGTAGACCAGGTTGGCCTTGAACTCACAGAGATCTGCCTGCCTCTGCCTCCCAAGTGCTGGGACTACAGGCTTGTGCCACTATGCCTGGCGAAAGACTCTTCTTTCAAAAAATTATCTATGTCTATCTAGATGTATTACTTTCTGTTGCTGTGATAGAAACACTGACCAAAGCAATTTATAAAAAGAAAAGTTTATTTGGGCTTATGGTTCCAGGGGAATTACAGTCGGTCTTGGCAGGGAGGCATGGCAGCAGAGGTGGCTGGAGGAGGAACGGAAACTGAGCTCTACATCTTCAAGCAGGTACAGGAAGCAAAAGAGCAACTTGAGATCCAGCAAGGCTGAAGAACTCTCTAAGCCCACACCCTGTGACCTGCTTCCTCCAGGATAGCCACACTTTCTAAGACCTCCCAAAACAGTGACACCAACTGGGGACAAAAATGTCCAAATACTTGGAGCCTATGATAGTCTCATTCAAACCACCTCAGTAGGTATGTATTTATATATTCACATATATCTCTAAATATTTCTTTTCTTTATCATCTATAAATATGCATACAATGAATGAATATTTGGTTTATGGAATTATTTGACATAAGACTAATGACTTTTACATGAAAAACTTCCACTGATCACCTGAAAATATCATAATTCTCTTTTGAGACATATTACTTTCACAAAAACTTGAGAGAATATTGAAGTCTTTAAGTTTCTGGTATCTAACCCTCAAAAGTATTTGAAGCAACGTCCAACAAATCTTTTCAAATACCTATAGCATTCCACAGAAAAATGATAAAGTATGGACCAGGGAGCAGATGCATATCTAGCTCTAATGGAGACAAAACTTGCATAGCAATAAAAAGTATCGCTTAACCAAAAATTCAAGTGGAATCAAAATTCTGATGGAAGGGGTAAGAACTTCTTAGTTCTACAGAAAGGAACATCGTGTGTTTGATTTGGGTTTGGGACATAAATGTGAGCTAATTTTGAGGCAGCTAAGAGTGAAGACCAAGTAGTAAGGTCGGTGAGCATGCCTAAACCTGCACAAAAACTTCAAGATGGGGCTGGTGAGATGGAGCAGTAGGTAAAAGGCACTTTTCACGAAGCCTGACATCCTGAGTTCTAGTCCCAGGACCCACCTGGTGAAAGAAGAGAACCAACCACTGTGGCTGTACATTGACTTCCACACCTGCACACCTGCACCCCTGCCACATATAAATGTCAAAAATATTTTTCAAAAGAGTTCAAGAACAGAATCATAAATTTGGAGATTAGTTACATACAGACTGAAACTGAGTTAGAGGATACTGTGTGAAGGGTCATGATTATCAGGGATGAGGAGCCCACTAGTTCTTAGTCTAACAGAGGAGGATGAAAGTTCAAAAGAGCTGAGGGTGAAAGACCATATGGAAAATAAAATGGCAATAAAGCATAGGGAATTTCAGGTAGAATGATCTTTGGATATAGATTTCCTTTAGTTAAGACAAAATGGGTTGGTGCAAAGCATACATTTGTGAAATCACAGCTTTTGTTTCAGGAAAATATTTTGGATAACCTTGTCATTGTATGTGTTCACAGCTGTTTAGGAATGTTCTTCTAACCTTTATAAGATATGAGTTCACAATTCAAATACAACCTTCTATAAAAGTATGTATTGTATATGTTCACGTTCCTTTTAAAATATAATGCAATCACCTCCCTCCTTGATACCACATTTTCAAAGTTATTGTCATCAACAACCTAGAAAAATAGATGAAACAAGAAGCAGAAATTAGACCTCCTAAAATTTCTTTATGTTTCTTTAAAAATGCACATTCTTTTACATTTATGATTACTTGATTCTATCACATATGTAACAGGAAACAATCTGGGTTGTTTTTTTGTTTTT